>NW_027458359.1:0-46388 GCF_050624435.1 Tenrec ecaudatus
CTAAGTTACTTAGCGGGCACTTTGACTATGTAGGTTAACTAGAGGGCACTGGGAATATGTAGGTTAACTAGCGGACACTTGGACGATCTAGGTTAACTAGCGGGCCCTTGCACTATGTAGGTTAACTAGCGGGTCCTTGGATTATGTAGGTTTACTAGCAGGCACTTGGACTATCTAGGTTAACTAGCGGGCACTTGGACTATGTAGTTTCCCTAGCGGGCATTTGGACTATTTAGGTTACCTTGCGGGAAATTGGACTATGTAGGTTGCCTAGCGGGCACTTGGATTATGTAGGTTCCCTATCGGGCACTTGGACTATGTAGGTTAACTAGCGGGCACTTGGATTGTCAAGGTTACCTAGTGGGCACTTTGAAGATCTAGGTTAGCAAACGGGCACTTGGTATATGTAGGTTACCTAGCAGGCACTTGGACTGTCTAGGTTACTTAGCGGGCACTTGGACTATCTAGGTTAATGAACGGGCACTTGGACTATGTGGTTACCTAGCGGGCACTTGGACTATCTCTGTTAGCTAACGGACACTTGGACTATCTAAGTTACCTAGCGGGCACTTGGACTACGTAGGTTCCCTAGCGGGCACATGGTCTCTGTATGTTCCCTAGCGGGCACTTGGACTATGTATGTTCCCTACGGACACTTGAACTATGTAAGTTAACTACCGGGCACTTGGACTATGTAGGTTAACAAGCGGGCCCTAGGACTATCTAGGTTACCTAGCGGGCACTTGGACTATGTAGGTTAACTACCGGGCACTTGCACTATCTAGGTTCCCGAACGGGCATTTGGACTATGTAGGTAACCTAGCGGGCACTTGGAGAGCCTAGGTTACCTAGCGGGCACTTGGACTTATAGGTTAACGAACGGGCACTTGTTCTATGTATGTTGCGTAGTGGGCAATTGGACTATCAAGGTTAGGTAACGGGCACTTGGACTATCTAGGTTACCTAGCGGGAACTAGGACTATGTAGGTTACCTAGCGGGCACTTGGACTATCTAGGTTACCTAACGGGCACTTGGACTATCTAGGTTACCTAGCGGGAACTTGGACTATGTAGGTTACCTAGCGGGCACTTGGACTATCTAGGTTACCTAACGGGCACTTGGACTATCTAGGTTTCTTAGCGGGCATTTGGACTATGTAGGTTAACTAGCGGGACCTTGGACTATCTAGGTTACCTAGCGGGCACTTGAACTTTGTAGGTTACGTAGCGGGCACGTGGACTATCTAGGTTAATGAAAGGGCACTTGGACTATGTAGGTTACCTAGCGGGCACTTGGATTTTCTAGGTTAGCTAACAGGAACTTGGAATATCTAGGTTACCTAGCGGGCACTTGGACTATGAAGGTTACCTTGCGGGCACTTGTACTATCTATGTTACCTAACTGGAACTTGGACAATGTAGGTTAACTAGCGGACACTTGGAAGATCTAGGTAAACTAGCGGGCACTTGGAATATCTAGGTTAACTAGCGGGCCCTTGGACTATGTAGGTTAACTAACGGGCACTTGGACTATCTAGGTTAACTAGCGGGTTCTTGGACTATGTAGGTTAACTAGCAGGCAATTGGACTATCTAGGTTAACTAGCAGACCGTGGACTATGTAGGTTAACTAGCGGGCACTTGGGACTATCTAGGTTAACTAGCAGGCACTTGCACAATACAGGTTCCCTAGCGGGCACTTTGACTATGTAGGTTCCCTAGCGGGCACTTGGACTATATAGGTTCCCTACGGGCACTTGGACTATGTAGGTTCCCTATCAGGCACTTGGACTATGTAGGTTCCCTATCGGGCACTTGGACTATGTAGGTTCCGCAGCGGGCACTTGGACTATGTAGGTTCCCTATCAGGCACTTGGACTATGTAGGTTAACTAGTGGGCACGTGGATGATCAATGTTAACTATTGGGCACTTTGACTATCTAGGTTAACTAGCGAGCAATTTGACTATCTAGGTTAATTAGCGTGCACTTGTACAATGCAGGTTCCCTAGCGGGCACTTTGACTATGTAGGTTCCCTAGCGGGCACTTGGACTATATAGGTTCCCTATGGGCACTTGGACTATATAGGTTCCCTAACGGGCACTTGGACTATGTAGGTTCCTCTGCGGGCACTTGGACTATGTAGGTTATCTAGCGGGACCTTGGACTATCTAGGTTACCTAGCGGGCACTTGAACTATGTACATAACCTAGCGGGCACTTGGACTATCTAGGTACCCTGACGGGCACTTGGAATATGTAGGTTCCCTATCGGGCACTTGGACTATGTAGGTTCCTCAGCGGGCACTAGGACTATCTAGGTTAACTAGCGGGCACTTGGTGTATCTAGGTTACCTAGCGGGCACTTGTACTATGTAGGTTAAGTATCGGACCTTGGACTATGTAGGTTAACAAGCGGGCCCTTGGATTATGTAGGTTAACTAGCGGGCACTTGGACTTTTTAGGTTTACTAGCAGGCACTTTGACTATCTAGATTAACTACCGGGCATTTGGATGATGCAGGTTCCCTAGCGGGCACTTGGACTATGTAGGTAACCTAGCGGGCACTGGACAGTCTAGGGTACCTAGCGGGCACTTGGACTGTCTAGGTTAGCTAACAGGAAATTGGAATATCTAGGTTACCTTGCGGGCCCTTGGACTATGTAGGTTAACTAGGGGGCACTTGGACTATCTAGGTTAACTTGCGGGTTCTTGGACTATGTAGCTTAACTAGCGGGCCCTTGGACTATGTAGGTTAACTAGCGGGCACTTGTACTATCTAGGTTAAGTATCGGACCTTGGACTATGTAGGTTACAAGCGGGCCCTTGGATTATGTAGGTTAACTAGCGGGCACTTGGACTATTTAGGTTTACTAGCAGGCACTTTGACTATCTAGATTAACTATCGGGCAATTGGATGATGCAGGTTCCCTAGCGGGCACTTGGACTATCTAGGTTCCCTAACGGGCACTTGGACTATGTAGGTTCCTTAGCGGGCACTTGGACTATGTAGGTTAACTAGCGTGCCCTTGGACTATGTAGGTTAACTAGCCGGCGCTTAGACTATCTAGGTTACCTAGCGGGCAGTTGGATTATGTATGTTCTCTAGCGGGCACTTGGACTATCTAGGTTAACTAGAGGGCCCTTGGTCTATCTAGGTTAACTAGCGGGCACTTGGACTATCTAGGTTAAGTAGCGGACCTTGGACTTTGTAGTTTAACAAGCGGGCCCTCGGACTATGTAGGTTAACTAACGGGCACTTGGACGATGTAGGTTAACTAGCGGGCACTTGGACTATCTAGGTTAACTAAGGGCACTTGGACTATCTAGATTAACTACCGGGCACTTGGATGATGCAGGTTCCCTAGCGCGCACTTGGACTATCTAGGTTCCCTAACGGGCACTTTGACTATGTAGGTTCCCGAGCGGGCTCTGGGACTATATATGTTCCCTACGGGCACTTGAACTATCTAGGTTCCCTAACAGGCACTTGGAATATGAAGGTTCCCTATGGGGCACTTGGAATATGTAGGTTCCTCAGCGGGCACTTGGACTATGTAGGTTCCCTATCGGGCACTTGGACTATGTAGGTTAACTAGCGGGCACTTGGACGATCAAGGTTAACTAGCCTGCACTGGTACAATGCAGGTTCCTTAGCGGGCACTTTGACTATGTAGGTTCCCTAGCGGGCACTTGGACTATATAGGTTCCCTACGGGCACTTGGACTATCTAGGTTCCCTAACGGGCACTTGGAATATGTATGTTCCCTATCGGGCACTTGGACTATGTAGGTTACTCAGCGGGCACTTGGACTATGTAGGTTAACTTGCGGGCCCTTGGACTATGTAGGTTAACTAGCAGGCACTTAGACTATCTAGGTTACCTAGCTGGCACTTGGACTATGTACATACCCTAGCGGGTACTTGGACTATCTAGGTTACCTAGCGGGCACTTGGACTATGTACGTCCCCTAGTGGGAACTGGTACTATCTAGGATAACTAACGGGTACTAGGACTATCTAGATTAAGTAGCGGGCACTTGGTGTATCTAGGTTACCTAGCGGGCACATGGACTATGTAAGTAACCTAGCGGGCACTGGACAGTCTAGGGTACCTAGCGGGCACCTGGACTGTCTAGGTTAGCTAACAGGAAATTGGAATATCTAGGTTACCTTGCGGGCATTGGACTATGTAGGTTAACTAGCGGGCACTTGGACTATCTAGGTTAACTTGCGGGTTCTTGGACTATGTAGGTTAACTAGCAGGCCCTTGGAATATCTAGGTTAACGAATGGGCACTTGGACGATCAAGGTTAACTAGCGGGCACTTGGACTACCTAGGTTAACTAGCGGACACTTGGACTATCTAGGTTAACTAGCGGGCACTTGGACTATCTAGGTTAGCTAACGGGCACTTGGACTATCTAGGTTACCTAGCGGGCACTTGGACTATGTACGTCCCCTAGCGGGCACTTTGACTATCTAGGTTAACTAGCGGGCACTTGGACTATCTAGGTTAAGTAGCGGACCTTGGACTATGTAGGTTAACAAGCGGGCCCTTGGACTATGTAGGTTAACTAGCGGGCACTTGGACGATCTAGGTTATCTACTGGGCACTTGGACTATCTAGGTTAACTAGCGGGCACATGGACTATCTAGATTAACTACCGGGCACTTGGATGATGCAGGTTCCCTAGTGGGCACTTGGACTAACTAGGTTCCCTAACGGGCACTTGGACTATGTAGGTTCCTTAGCGGGCACTTGGACTATTTACGTCCCTTAGCGGACACGTGGACTATGTAGGTTAACTAGCGTGCCCTTGGACTATGTAGGTTAACTAGCCGGCACTTAGACTATCTAGGTTACCTAGCGGGCACTTGGACTATGTACATACCCTAGTGGGCACTTGGACTATCTAGGTTACCTAGCGGGCACTTGTACTATGTACGTCCCCTAGTGGGCACTAGGACTATCTACGATAACTAACGGGCACTAGGAATATCTAGGTTACCTAGCGGGCACTTTGACTATGTACGTTCCCTAGTGGGCACTTGGACTATTTAGGATAATTAACGGGCACTCGGACTATCTAGGTTAACTAGCGGGCACCTGGTCTATCTAGGTCAACTAGCGGGCCCTTGGACTATGTAGGTTTAATAGCGGACACTTGGACGATCTAGGTTAACTAGCGGGCCCTTGCACTATGTCGGTTAACTATCGGGTACTTGGACAATCTAGGTTAACTAGCGAGCACTTGGACGATATAGGTTAACTAGCGGGCACTTGTTTTAGCTAGGTTACCTAGTGGGCCCTTGAACTATGTAGGTTAACTAGTTGACCCTTAGACTATCTAGGTTAGCTAACGGGCACTTGGACTATATAGGTTACTTAGCGGGCACTTGGACTATGTGTGTGCCCTAGTGGGCATTTGGACTATATAGATTACCTAGCAGGCACTTGGACTTTGTAGGTTACCTACCGGGCACTTGGTCTATCTAGGTTACCTAGCGGGCACTTGGACTATCTAGGTTTTCGAGCGGGCACTTGGACTATGTAGGTTACCTAGCGGGCACTTGGACTATGTAGGTTACCTAATGGGCACTTGGACTATCTAGTTTACCTAGCGTGCGCTGGGACTATGTAGGTTACCTAGCGGGCACTTGGACAGTCTAGGTTAACTAGCGGGCACTTGGACTATCTAGGTTAACGAATGGGCATTGGACTATGTAGGTTACCTAGCGGGCACTTGGAGTATCTAAGTTAGCGAACAGGAACTTGGAATATCTAGGTTACCTAGCGGGCACTTGGACTATCTAAGTTACCTAACAGAAACTTGGACTATGTAGGTTAACTGGCGGACACTTGGACGATCTAGGTTAACGAACGGGCACTTGGACTATGTAGGTTAACTAGCGGGCACTTAGACTATCTAGGTTACCTAGCAGGCACTTGGACAATGTACATACCCTAGCGGGCACTTGGACTATCTAGGTTACTTAGGGGGCACTTGGACTGTGTACGTCCCCTAGTGGGCACTTGGACTATCTAGGATAACTAACGTGCACTAGGACTATCCAGGTTAACTAGCGGGCACATGGACTATCTAGGTTACCTAGCGGGCACTTGGACTGTGTAGGTAACCTAGCGGGCACTAGACAGTCTAGGTTACCTAGCGGGCACTTGGACTATCTAGGTTAATGAATGGGCACTTGTACTATGTAGGTTACCTAGCGGGCACTTGGACTATCTAGGTTAGCTAACAGGAAATTGGATTATCTAGGTTACCTTGCGTGCCCTTGGACTATGTAGGTTAACTAGCAGGGAATTGGACGATGAAGGTTAACTAGCGGGCACATGGACGATCTAGGTTAACTAGAGGGCTCTTGGACGATCTAGGTTAACTAGCCGGCACGTGGACTATCAAGATTAACTAGCGAGCCCTTGGACTATGTAGGTTAACTAGCGGGCCCTTGGACTTGTAGCTTACCTAGCGGGCACTTGGACTATGTAGGTTACCTAGCGGGCACTTGGACTATCTAGGTTAGCGAACGTGGACTTGGACTATCTAGGTTACCTAGCGGGCACTTGAACTATGTAGGTTACCTAGAGGGCACTTGGACTACCTAGGTTGGCGAACGGGGACTTGGACTTTGTATGTTACCTAGCAGGCACTTGGATTGTCTAGGTTACCTAGCGGTCACTTGGACTATCTAGGTTAACGAACGGGTACTTGGACTATGTAGGTTACCTAGCAGGCACTTGGACTACATATGTTAGCCAACGGGCACTTGGACTATGTATGTTAGCTAATGGGCACTTGGACTATGTAGGTTACCTAGCGGGCACTTGGACTATCTAGGTTACGTAGCGGGCACTTGGACTATGTAGGTGAACTAGAGGACATTAGGATGGTCTAGATTAACTAGTGGGCCCTTGGACTATGTAGGTTAACTAGCGGGCACTTGGACAATCTAGGTTAACTAGCGGGCACTTGTACGATCTAGATTAACTAGCCGGCACTTGGACTATCAAGGTTAACTAGCGAGTCCTTGGACTATGTAGGTTAACTAGCGGGCCCTTGGACTTGTAGCTTACCTAGCGGGCACTTGGACTATGTAGGTTACCTAGCGGGCATTTGGACATCTAGGTTAACGAACGGGGACTTGGACTATGTAGGTGACCTTGCAGGCACTTGTACTGTCTAGTTTACCTAGCGGGCACTTGGACTATCTAGGTTAACGAACGGGCACTTGGACTATGTAGGTTACCTAGCGGGCTCCTGGACTATGTATGTTAGCTAACGGGCACTTGGACTATCTAGGTTACCTAGCGGGCACTTGAACTATGTAGGTTACCTAGTGGGCACTTGGACTATCTAGGTTAACTAACGGGCACTTGGACTATGCAGGATACCTAGTGGGCCCTTGGACTATATAGGTTAACAAACGGGAACTTGGACTATGTAGGTTACCTAGCAGGCACTTGCACTGTCTAGGTTACCTATCGGGCACTTGGACTATCTAGGTTAACGTACGGGCACTTAAAATATCTAAGTTAACTTGCGGGCCCTTGCACTATGTAGGTTATCTAGCGGGCACTTGGACTATCTAGGTAAACTAGCGGGTTCTGGACTATGTAGGTTAACTAGCGGGCACTTGGACAATGCAGGTTCCCTAGAGGGCACTTTGACTATGTAGGTTCCCTAGCGGGCACTTGGACTATATATGTTCCCTACGGGCACTTGGACTATCTAGGTTCCCTAACAGGCACTTGGAATATGTCGGTTCCCTATCGGGCACTTGGACTATGTAGGTTCCTCAGCGGGCACTTGGACTATGTAGGTTCCCTATCGGGCACTTGGACTATGTAGGTTCCTCAGCGGGCACTTGGACTATGTAGGTTAACTAGCGGGCACTTGGACTATCTAGGCTAACTAGCAGGCCCTGGGCTATGTAGGTTAACTAGCGGGTACTTGGACTATGTAGGTTAAGTAGCAGGCACTTGAACTATTAGGTTAACTAGCGGTCACTTGGACTATGTAGGTAACCTAGCGGGAACTTGTACTGTCTAGGTTACCTAGTGGGCACTTGGACTATCTAGGATAACAAACGGGCACATGGACTATGTACGTCCCCAAGCGGGCACTTGGACTATCTAGGTTAACTAGAGGGCACTTGGACTATGTATGTCCCCTGGCGGGCACTTGGACAATCTAGGTTAACTAGAGGCCACTTGGAATATCTAGGTTAACTAGAGGGCACTTGGACTATGTAGGTTAACTAGCGGGCACTTGGACTATCTAGGTTAAGTAGCGGACCTTGGACTATGTATTTTAACTAGTGGGAACTTGGACTATCTAGATTAACTAGCGGTCACTTGGATGATGCATGTTCCTTAGCGGGCACTTGGACAATCTAGGTTCCCTAACGGGCACTTGGACTCTGTAGGTTCCCTAGCGGGCACTTAGACTATGTACGTCCCTTAGCGGGCACTTGGACTATGTAGGTTCCCTATCGCGCACATGGACTATGTAGGTTAACTTGCGGGCCCTTGGACTATGTAGGTTAACTAGCGGGCACTCAGACTATCTAGGTTACCTAGCGGGCACTTGGACTATGTACGTCCCCTAGTGGGCACTTGGACTATCTAGGATAACTAACGGGCACTTAGACTATCTAGGTTAACATACGGGCACTTGGACTATCTAGGTAACCTAACGGGCACTTGGACTATGCAGGATACCTAGTGGGCCCTTGGACTATATAGGTCAACGAACGGGCACTTGGACTATGTAGGTTACCTAGCAGGCACTTGCACTGTCTAGGTTACCTATTGGGCACTTGGACTATCTAGGTTAACGTACGGGCACTTGGACTATCTAGGTTACCTAGCGGGCACTTAGACTATCTAGGTTACCTAGCGGGCACTTGGACTATGTACGACCCCTAGCGGGCACCTGGACTATCTAGGTTAACTAGAGGGCACTTGGACTATGGAAGTCCCCTAGCGGGCACTTGGACTATCTAGGTTAACTAGAGGGCACTTGGAATATCTAGGTTAACTAGAGGGCACTTGGACTATGTATGTTAACTAGCGGGCACTTGGACTATCTAGGTTAAGTAGCGGACCTTGGACTATGTAGGTTAACAAGCGGGCCCTTGGACTATGTAGGTTAACTAGCGGGCACTTAGACGATCTAGGTTAACTAGCGGGCACTTGGACTATCTAAATTAACTAGCGGTCCCTTGGATGATGCAGGTTCCCTAGCGGGCACATGGACTATCTAGGTTCCCTAATGGGCACTTGGACTATGTAGGTTCCCTAGCGGGCACTTAGACTATGTACGTCCCTTAGCGGGCACTTGGACTATGTAGGTTCCCTATCGCGTACTTGGATTATGTAGGTTAACTTGCGGGCCCTTGGACTATCTAGGTTACCTAGCGGGCACTTGGACTATGTACATACCCTAGCGGGCACTTGGACTATCTAGGTTACCTAGCGGGCACTTGGACTATGTACGTCCCCTACTGGGCACTGGGACTATCTAGGATAACTAACGGGTACTAGGACAATCTAGGTTAACTAGCGGGCACTTGGACTATGTAGGTAACCTAGCGGGCACTGAACAGTCTAGGGTACCTAGCGGGCACCGGGACTGTCTAGGTTAGCTAACAGGAAATTGGAATATCTAGGTTACCTTGCGGGCCCTTGGACTATGTAGGTTAACTAGCGGGCCCTTGGATTATGTAGGTTAACTAGCGGGCACTTGGACTATCTAGGTTAGCTAACGGGCACTTGGACTATCTAGGTTACCTAGCGGGCACTTGGACTACCTAGGTTAACTAGGGGGCACTTGGACTATCTAGGTTAACTAGCGGGCACTTGGACTATCTAGGTTAGCTAACGGGCACTTGGACTATCTAGGTTACCTAGCGGGCACTTGGACTATGTACGTCCCCTAGCGGGCACTTGGACAATGTAGCTTAACTATCGGGCACTTGGACGATCAAGGTTAACTAGCGGGCACTTGGACTACCTAGGTTAACTAGCGGGCACTTGGACTATCTAGGTTAACTAGCGGGCACTTGGACTATCTAGGTTAGCTAACGGGCACTTGGACTATCTAGGTTACCTAGCGGGCACTTGGACTATGTACGTCCCCTAGCGGGCACTTGGACTATGTAGCTTAACTAGCGGGCACTTGGACGATCTAGTTTAACTACCGGGCACTTGGACTATCTAGGTTACATAGCGGGCACTTTGACTATTTAGGTCACCTAGCGGGCACTTGGACTATCTGGTTACCTAACGGGCACTTGGACTATGCAGGTAACCTAGCGGGCACTTGGACTGTCTAGGTTACCTAGCGGCGACATGGATTTCTAGGTTAACGAACGGGCACTTGGACTATGTAGGTTGCCAAGCGGGCACTTGGACGATCTATGTTAGGTAACGGGCACTAGGACTATCTAGGTTACCTAGCGGGAACTAGGACTATGTAGGTAACCTAGCGGGCACTTGGACTATCTAGGTTTCTTAACGGGCACTTGGACGATCTAGGTTAACTAGCGGGCACTTGGACTATGTAGGTTAACTAGCAGGCACTTGGGCGATGCAGGTTCTCTAGCGGGCACTTGGACTATCTAGGTTCCCTAACGGGCACTTGGACTTCGTAGGTTCCCTAGCGGGCACTTGGACTATGTAAGTCCCTTAGCGGGCACTTGGACTATGTTTGTTTCCTATCTGGCACTTGGACTATGGTGGTTAACTAGCGGGCCCTTGGACTATGTAGGTTAACTAGCGGGCACTTAGACTATCTAGGTTACCTAGCGGGCACTTGGACTATGTACGTACCCTAGCGGGCACTAGGACTATCTAGGTTACCTAGCGGGAACTAGGACTATGTAGGTAACCTAGCGGGCACTTGGACTATCTAGGTTTCTTAACGGGCACTTGGACGATCTAGGTTAACTAGCGGGCACTTGGACTATGTAGGTTAACTAGCGGGCACTTGGGCGATGCAGGTTCTCTAGCGGGCACTTGGAATATCTAGGTTCCCGAACGGGCACTTGGACTATGTAGGTTCCCTAGCGGGCACTTGGACTATGTAAGTCCCTTAGCGGGCACTTGGACTATGTTTGTTTCCTAACTGGCACTTGGACTATTGTGGTTAACTAGCGGGCACTTGGACTATGTAGGTTAACTAGCGGGCACTTAGACTATCTAGGTTACCTAGCGGGCACTTGGACTATGTACATACCCTAGCGGGCACTTGGACTATCTAAGTTACCTAGCGGGCACATAGACAATGTACGTCCCCTAGTGGGCACTTGGACTATCTAAGTTACTTAGCGGGCACTTGGACTATGTAGGTTAACTAGCGGGCACTTAGACTATCTAGGTTACCTAGCGGGCACTTGGACTATGTACGTACCCTAGCGGGCACTAGGACTATCTAGGTTACCTAGCGGGAACTAGGACTATGTAGGTAACCTAGCGGGCACTTGGACTATCTAGGTTTCTTAACGGGCACTTGGACGATCTAGGTTAACTAGCGGGCACTTGGACTATGTAGGTTAACTAGCGGGCACTTGGGCGATGCAGGTTCTCTAGCGGGCACTTGGAATATCTAGGTTCCCGAACGGGCACTTGGACTATGTAGGTTCCCTAGCGGGCACTTGGACTATGTAAGTCCCTTAGCGGGCACTTGGACTATGTTTGTTTCCTAACTGGCACTTGGACTATTGTGGTTAACTAGCGGGCACTTGGACTATGTAGGTTAACTAGCGGGCACTTAGACTATCTAGGTTACCTAGCGGGCACTTGGACTATGTACAAACCCTAGCGGGCACTTGGACTATCTAAGTTACCTAGCGGGCACATAGACAATGTACGTCCCCTAGTGGGCACTTGGACTATCTAAGTTACTTAGCGGGCACTTGGACTATGTAGGTTAACTAGAGGGCACTGGGACTATATAGGTTAACTAGCGGACATTGGACGATCTAAGTTAACTAGCGGGCCCTTGCACTATGTAGGTTAACTAGCGGGTCCTTGGATTATGTAGGTTTACTAGCCGGCACTTGGACTATCTAGGTTAACTAGCGGGCACTTGGACTATGTAGTTTCCTTAGCGGGCATTTGGACTATTTAGTTTACCTAGCGGGAAATTGGACTATGTAGGTTGCCTAGCGGGCACTTGGATTATGTAGGTTCCCTATCGGGCACTTGGACTATGTAGGTTAACTAGCGGGCACTTGGATTGTCAAGGTTACCTAGTGGGCACTTTGAAGATCTAGGTTAGCAAACGGGCACTTGGAATATGTAGGTTACCTAGCAGGCACTTGGACTTTCTAGGTTACTTAGCGGGCACTTGGACTATCTAGGTTAACGAACGGGCACTTGGACTATGTGGTTACCTAGCGGGCACTTGGACTATCTATGTTAGCTAAAGGGCACTTGGACTATCTAAGTTACCTAGCGGGCAATTGGAATATGTAGGTTACCTAGCAGGCACTTGGACTGTCTAGGTTTCCTAGCGGGCACTTGGACTATCTAGGTTAACGAACGGGCACTTGGATTATGTGGTTACCTAGCGGGCACTTGGACTATCTCTGTTAGCTAACGGGCACTTGGACTATCTAAGTTACCTAGCGGGCACTTGGACTACGGAGGTTCCCTAGCGGGCACTTGGACTCTGTATGTTCCCTAGCGGGCACTTGGACTATGTATGTTCCCTACGGACACTTGAACTATGTAAGTTAACTACCGGGCACTTGGACTATATAGGTTAACAAGCGGGCCCTTGGACTATCTAGGTTACCTAGCGGGCACTTGGACTATGTAGGTTAACTACTGGGCACTTGCACTATCTAGGTTCCCGAACGGGCATTTGGACTATGTAGGTAACCTAGCAGGCACTTGGACAGTCTAGGTTACCTAGCGGGCACTTGGACTTATAGGTTAACGAACGGGCACTTGGACTATGTATGTTGCGTAGCGGGCAATTGGACTATCTAGGTTAGGTCACGGGCACTTGGACTATCTAGGTTACCTAGCGGGAAATAGGACTATGTAGGTTACCTAGCGGGCACTTGGACTATCTAGGTTATCTAACGGGCACTTGGACTATCTAGGTTACCTAGCGGGAACTTGGACTATGTAGGTTACCTAGCGGGCACCTGGACTATCTAGGTTACCTAACGGGCACTTGGACTATCTAGGTTTCTTAGCGGGTACTTGGACTATGTAGGTTAACTGGCGGGCACTTGGACTATATAGGTTACCTAGAGGGCCCTTGGACTATGTAGTTTACGTAGTGGGCACGTGGACTATCTAGGTTAACGAAAGGGCACTTGGACTATGTAGGTTACCTAGCGGGCACTTGGATTTTCAAGGTTAGCTAACAGCAACTTGGAATATCTAGGTTACCTAGCGGGCACTTGGACTATGTAGGTTACCTTGCGGGCACTTGTACTATCTGTGTTACCTAACTGGAACTTGGACAATGTAGGTTAACTAGCGGACACTTGGACGATCTAGGTAAACTAGCGGGCACTTGGAATATCTAGGTTAACTAGCGGGCCCTTGGACTATGTAGGTTAACTAACGGGCACTTGGACTATCTAGGTTAACTAGCGGGTTCTTGGACTATGTAGATTAACTAGCAGGCAATTGGACTATCTAGGTTAGGTAACGGGCACTTGGACTATCTAGGTTACCTAGCGGGAACTAGGACTATGTACGTTACCTAGCGGGCACTTGGACTATCTAGGTTATCTAACGGGCACTTGGACTATCTAGGTTACCTAGCGGGAACTTGGACTATGTAGGTTACCTAGCGGGCACCTGGACTATCTAGGTTACCTAACGGGCACTTGGACTATCTAGGTTTCTTAGCGGGCACTTGGACTATGTAGGGTAACTGGCGGGCACTTGGACTATATAGGTTACCTAGAGGGCCCTTGGACTATGTAGTTTACGTAGCGGGCACGTGGACTATCTAGGTTAACGAAAGGGCACTTGGACTATGTAGGTTACCTAGCGGGCACTTGGATTTTCAAGGTTAGCTAACAGCAACTTGGAATATCTAGGTTACCTAGCGGGCACTTGGACTATGTAGGTTACCTTGCGGGCACTTGTACTATCTGTGTTACCTAACTGGAACTTGGACAATGTAGGTTAACTAGCGGACACTTGGACGATCTAGGTAAACTAGCGGGCACTTGGAATATCTAGGTTAACTAGCGGGCCCTTGGACTATGTAGGTTAACTAACGGGCACTTGTACTATCTAGGTTAACTAGCGGGTTCTTGGACTATGTAGATTAACTAGCAGGCAATTGGACTATCTAGGTTAACTAGCAGACCGTGGACTATGTAGGTTAACTAGCGGGCACTTGGACTATCTAAGTTAACTAGCGGGCACTTGGACTATCTAGGTTAACTAGCGGGCACTTGCACAATACAGGTTCCCTAGAGGGCACTTGGACTATATAGGTTCCCTACGGGCACTTGGACTATGTAGGTTCCCTATCAGGCACTTGGACTATGTAGGTTCCCTATCGGGCACTTGGACTATGTCGGTTCCGCAGCGGGCACTTGGACTATGTAGGTTCTGTATCAGGCACTTGGACTATGTAGGTTAACTAGTGGGCACGTGGTTGATCAATGTTAACTAGTGGGCACTTTGACTATCTAGGTTAACTAGCGGGCAATTGGACTATCTAGGTTAATTAGCGTGCACTTGTACAATGCAGGTTCCCTAGCGGGCACTTTGACTATGTAGGTTCCCTAGCGGGCACTTGGACTATATAGGTTCCCTATGGGCACTTGGACTATCTAGGTTCCCTAACGGGCACTTGGACTATGTAGGTTCCTCAGCGGGCACTTGGACTATGTAGGTTAACTAGCGGGACCTTGGACTATCTAGGTTACCTAGCGGGCACTTGAACTATGTACATACCCTAGCGGGCACTTGGGCTATCTAGGTACACTAACGGGCACTTGGAATATGTAGGTTCCCTATCGGGCACTTGGACTATGTAGGTTCCTCAGCGGGCACTTGGACTATGTAGGTTCCCTATCAGGCACTTGGACAATGTAGGTTAACTAGTGGGCACGTGGATGATCAATGTTAACTAGTGGGCACTTTGACTATCTAGGTTAACTAGCGGGCAATTGGACTATCTAGGTTAATTAGCGTGCACTTGTACAATGCAGGTTCCCTAGCGGGCACTTTGACTATGTACGTTCCCTAGCGGGCACTTGGACTATATAGGTTCCCTATGGACACTTGGACTATCTAGGTTCCCTAACGGGCACTTGGACTACGTAGGTTCCTCAGCGGGCACTTGGACTATGTAGGTTAACTAGCGGGACCTTAGACTATCTAGGTTACCTAGCGGGCACTTGAACTATGTACATACCCTAGCGGGCACTTGGACTATCTAGGTTACCTAGTGGGCACTTGGACTATGTACGTCCCCTAGCCGGCACTTGGACTAGCTCGGTTAACTAGAGGGCCCCTGGAATATGTAGGTTAACTAGCGGGCACTTGGATTATCTAGGTTAACTAGTGGGCACTTGAACGATCTAGGTTAACTAGCGGGCACTTGGACGATCTAGGTTAACTAGTGGGCACTTGGACTATCTAGATTAACTAGCGGGCACTTGGACTATGTAGGTTCCCTAGCGGGCACTTGGACTATGTAGGTTCCTCAGCGGTCACTTGGAATATGTAGATTACCTATTGGGCATTGGATTATGTAGGTTAACTAGCAGGACCTTGGACTATCTAGGTTACCTAGCGGGCACTTGGACAATCTAGGTTACCTAGCAGGCACTTGGAAAATCTAGGTTACCTAGCGGGCACTTGAACTATGTACATACCCTAGCGGGCACTTGGACTATCTAGGTTACCTAGCGGACACTTGGACAATGTACGTTCCCTACCGGGCACTTGGACGCGCTAGGTTCACTAGAGGGCCCTTGGTCTATGTAGGTTAACTAGCGGGCACTTGGATTATCTAGGTTAACTAGCGGGCACATGGACGATCTAAGTTAACTAGCGGGCACTTGGACAATCTAGCTTAACTAGCGGGCACTTGGACGATGCAGGTTCCCTAGGGGGCACTTGGACTACTAAGTTCCCTAATGGGCATTTGGACTATGTAGGTTCCCTAGCGGGCACTTGGATTATGTACGTCCCTTAGCTGGCACTTGGACTATGTAGGTTCCATATCCGGCACTTGGACTATGTAGGTTAACTAGTGGGTCCTTGGACTATGTACGTTCCCTAGTGGGAATTTGGACTATCTAGGTTAACTAACAGGATGTTGTACTATCTAGGTTACCTAGAGGGCACTTGAACTATGTAGGTTACCTAGCGGGCACTTGGACTATCTAGGTTACCTAACGGGCACTTGGACTATCTAGGTTACCTAACAGGCACTTGGACTATCTAGGTAACCTAGCGAGCACTTGGACTCTAAAGGTTACCTAGCGGGCACTTGGACTATCTATGTTATTAACGGGCACTTGGACTATGTAGGTAACCTAGCGGGCACTTGGACAGTCTAGGTTACCTAGCAGGCACTTGGACTTCTAGGTTAACGAACGGGCACTTGTACTATGTAGGTTGCCTAGCGGGCACTTGGACTATCTAGGTTAGGTAACGGGCACTTGGACTATCTAGGTTACCTAGCGGGAACTTGGACTATGTAGGTTACCTAGCGGGCACTTGGTCTATCTAGGTTACCTATCGGGCACTTGGACTATCTAGGTTACCTAGTGGGCACTTGGAATATGTAGGTTACCTTGCGGGCACTTGGACTATCTAGGTTACCTGACGGGAACTTGGACTATGTAGGTTAACTAGCGGACTCTTGGACGATCTAGGTTAACTAGCGGGCACTTAGAATATCTAGGTTAACTAGCGGGCCCTTGCACTATGTAGGTTATCTAGCGGGCACTTGGAATATCTAGGTAAACTAGCGGGTTCTGGACTATGTAGGTTAACTAGCGGGCACTTGGACAATGCAGGTTCCCTAGTTGGCACTTTGACTATGTAGGTTCCCTAGCGGGCACTTGGACTATATATGTTCCCTACGGGCACTTGGACTATCTAGGTTCCCTAACAGGCACTTGGAATATGTAGGTTCCCTATCGGGCACTTGGACTATGTAGGTTCCTCAGCGGGCACTTGGACTATGTAGGTTCCCTATCGGGCACTTGGACTATGTAGGTTCCTCAGCGGGCACTTGGACTATGTAGGTTAACTAGCGGTCACTTGGAATATGTAGGTAACCTAGCGGGAACTTGTATTGTCCAGGTTACCTAGTGGGCACTTGGACTATCTAGGTTAACTAGAGGGAACTTGGACTGTGTATGTCCCCTAGCGGGCACTTGGACTATCTAGGTTAACTAGAGGCCACTTGGAATATCTAGGTTAACTAGAGGGCACTTGGACTATGTAGGTTAACTAGCGGGCACTTGGACTATCTAGGTTAAGTAGCGGACCTTGGACTATGTAGGTTAACTAGCGGGCACTTGGACTATCTAGATTAACTAGCGGGCACTTGGATGATGCAGGTTCCCTAGCGGGCACTTGGACTATCTAGGTTCCCTAACGGGCAATTGGACTATGTAGGTTCCCTAGCGGGCACTTAGACTATGTACGTCCCTTAGCGGGCACTTGGACTATGTAGGTTCCCTATCGCGCACTTGGACTATGTAGGTTAACTTGCGGGCACTTGGACTATGTACGTCCCCTAGTGGGCACTTGGACTATCTAGGATAACTAACGGGCACTTAGACTATCTAGGTTAACATACGGGCACTTGGACTATCTAGGTTACCTAGCGGGCACTTGGACTATGTAGGTTACCTAGCGGGCACTTGGACTATCTAGGTTAACTAACGGGCACTTGGACTATGCAGGATACCTAGTGGGCCCTTGGACTATATAGGTTAACAAACGGGAACTTGGACTATGTAGGTTACCTAGCAGGCACTTGCACTGTCTAGGTTACCTATCGGGCACTTGGACTATCTAGGTTAACGTACGGGCACTTAAAATATCTAAGTTAACTTGCGGGCCCTTGCACTATGTAGGTTATCTAGCGGGCACTTGGACTATCTAGGTAAACTAGCGGGTTCTGGACTATGTAGGTTAACTAGCGGGCACTTGGACAATGCAGGTTCCCTAGAGGGCACTTTGACTATGTAGGTTCCCTAGCGGGCACTTGGACTATATATGTTCCCTACGGGCACTTGGACTATCTAGGTTCCCTAACAGGCACTTGGAATATGTCGGTTCCCTATCGGGCACTTGGACTATGTAGGTTCCTCAGCGGGCACTTGGACTATGTAGGTTCCCTATCGGGCACTTGGACTATGTAGGTTCCTCAGCGGGCACTTGGACTATGTAGGTTAACTAGCGGGCACTTGGACTATCTAGGCTAACTAGCAGGCCCTGGGCTATGTAGGTTAACTAGCGGGTACTTGGACTATGTAGGTTAAGTAGCAGGCACTTGAACTATTAGGTTAACTAGCGGTCACTTGGACTATGTAGGTAACCTAGCGGGAACTTGTACTGTCTAGGTTACCTAGTGGGCACTTGGACTATCTAGGATAACAAACGGGCACATGGACTATGTACGTCCCCAAGCGGGCACTTGGACTATCTAGGTTAACTAGAGGGCACTTGGACTATGTATGTCCCCTGGCGGGCACTTGGACAATCTAGGTTAACTAGAGGCCACTTGGAATATCTAGGTTAACTAGAGGGCACTTGGACTATGTAGGTTAACTAGCAGGCACTTGGACTATCTAGGTTAAGTAGCGGACCTTGGACTATGTATTTTAACTAGTGGGAACTTGGACTATCTAGATTAACTAGCGGTCACTTGGATGATGCATGTTCCTTAGCGGGCACTTGGACAATCTAGGTTCCCTAACGGGCACTTGGACTATGTAGGTTCCCTAGCGGGCACTTAGACTATGTACGTCCCTTAGCGGGCACTTGGACTATGTAGGTTCCCTATCGCGCACATGGACTATGTAGGTTAACTTGCGGGCCCTTGGACTATGTAGGTTAACTAGCGGGCACTCAGACTATCTAGGTTACCTAGCGGGCACTTGGACTATGTACGTCCCCTAGTGGGCACTTGGACTATCTAGGATAACTAACGGGCACTTAGACTATCTAGGTTAACATACGGGCACTTGGACTATCTAGGTAACCTAACGGGCACTTGGACTATGCAGGATACCTAGTGGGCCCTTGGACTATATAGGTCAACGAACGGGCACTTGGACTATGTAGGTTACCTAGCAGGCACTTGCACTGTCTAGGTTACCTATTGGGCACTTGGACTATCTAGGTTAACGTACGGGCACTTGGACTATCTAGGTTACCTAGCGGGCACTTAGACTATCTAGGTTACCTAGCGGGCACTTGGACTATGTACGACCCCTAGCGGGCACCTGGACTATCTAGGTTAACTAGAGGGCACTTGGACTATGGAAGTCCCCTAGCGGGCACTTGGACTATCTACGTTAACTAGAGGGCACTTGGAATATCTAGGTTAACTAGAGGGCACTTGGACTATGTATGTTAACTAGCGGACACTTGGACTATCTAGGTTAAGTAGCGGACCTTGGACTATGTAGGTTAACAAGCGGGCCCTTGGACTATGTAGGTTAACTAGCGGGCACTTAGACGATCTAGGTTAACTAGCGGGCACTTGGACTATCTAAATTAACTAGCGGTCCCTTGGATGATGCAGGTTCCCTAGCGGGCACATGGACTATCTAGGTTCCCTAATGGGCACTTGGACTATGTAGGTTCCCTAGCGGGCACTTAGACTATGTACGTCCCTTAGCGGGCACTTGGACTATGTAGGTTCCCTATCGCGTACTTGGACTATGTAGGTTAACTTGCGGGCCCTTGGACTATCTAGGTTACCTAGCGGGCACTTGGACTATGTACATACCCTAGCGGGCACTTGGACTATCTAGGTTACCTAGCGGGCACTTGGACTATGTATGTCCCCTACTGGGCACTGGGACTATCTAGGATAACTAACGGGTACTAGGACAATCTAGGTTAACTAGCGGGCACTTGGACTATGTAGGTAACCTAGCGGGCACTGAACAGTCTAGGGTACCTAGCGGGCACCGGGACTGTCTAGGTTAGCTAACAGGAAATTGGAATATCTAGGTTACCTTGCGGGCCCTTGGACTATGTAGGTTAACTAGCGGGCCCTTGGATTATGTAGGTTAACTAGCGGGCACTTGGACTATCTAGGTTAGCTAACGGGCACTTGGACTATCTAGGTTACCTAGCGGGCACTTGGACTACCTAGGTTAACTAGGGGGCACTTGGACTATCTAGGTTAACTAGCGGGCACTTGGACTATCTAGGTTAGCTAACGGGCACTTGGACTATCTAGGTTACCTAGCGGGCACTTGGACTATGTACGTCCCCTAGCGGGCACTTGGACAATGTAGCTTAACTAGCGGGCACTTGGACGATCAAGGTTAACTAGCGGGCACTTGGACTACCTAGGTTAACTAGCGGGCACTTGGACTATCTAGGTTAACTAGCGGGCACTTGGACTATCTAGGTTAGCTAACGGGCACTTGGACTATCTAGGTTACCTAGCGGGCACTTGGACTATGTACGTCCCCTAGCGGGCACTTGGACAATGTAGCTTAACTAGCGGGCACTTGGACGATCTAGTTTAACTACCGGGCACTTGGACTATCTAGGTTACATAGCGGGCACTTTGACTATTTAGGTCACCTAGCGGGCACTTGGACTATCTGGTTACCTAACGGGCACTTGGACTATGCAGGTAACCTAGCGGGCACTTGGACTGTCTAGGTTACCTAGCGGCGACATGGATTTCTAGGTTAACGAACGGGCACTTGGACTATGTAGGTTGCCAAGCGGGCGCTTGGACGATCTATGTTAGGTAACGGGCACTAGGACTATCTAGGTTACCTAGCGGGAACTAGGACTATGTAGGTAACCTAGCGGGCACTTGGACTATCTAGGTTTCTTAACGGGCACTTGGACGATCTAGGTTAACTAGCGGGCACTTGGACTATGTAGGTTAACTAGCAGGCACTTGGGCGATGCAGGTTCTCTAGCGGGCACTTGGACTATCTAGGTTCCCTAACGGGCACTTGGACTTCGTAGGTTCCCTAGCGGGCACTTGGACTATGTAAGTCCCTTAGCGGGCACTTGGACTATGTTTGTTTCCTATCTGGCACTTGGACTATGGTGGTTAACTAGCGGGCCCTTGGACTATGTAGGTTAACTAGCGGGCACTTAGACTATCTAGGTTACCTAGCGGGCACTTGGACTATGTACGTACCCTAGCGGGCACTAGGACTATCTAGGTTACCTAGCGGGAACTAGGACTATGTAGGTAACCTAGCGGGCACTTGGACTATCTAGGTTTCTTAACGGGCACTTGGACGATCTAGGTTAACTAGCGGGCACTTGGACTATGTAGGTTAACTAGCGGGCACTTGGGCGATGCAGGTTCTCTAGCGGGCACTTGGAATATCTAGGTTCCCGAACGGGCACTTGGACTATGTAGGTTCCCTAGCGGGCACTTGGACTATGTAAGTCCCTTAGCGGGCACTTGGACTATGTTTGTTTCCTAACTGGCACTTGGACTATTGTGGTTAACTAGCGGGCACTTGGACTATGTAGGTTAACTAGCGGGCACTTAGACTATCTAGGTTACCTAGCGGGCACTTGGACTATGTACATACCCTAGCGGGCACTTGGACTATCTAAGTTACCTAGCGGGCACATAGACAATGTACGTTCCCTAGTGGGCACTTGGACTATCTAAGTTACTTAGCGGGCACTTGGACTATGTAGGTTAACTAGAGGGCACTGGGACTATATAGGTTAACTAGCGGACATTGGACGATCTAGGTTAACTAGCGGGCCCTTGCACTATGTAGGTTAACTAGCGGGTCCTTGGATTATGTAGGTTTACTAGCCGGCACTTGGACTATCTAGGTTAACTAGCGGGCACTTGGACTATGTAGTTTCCTTAGCGGGCATTTGGACTATTTAGTTTACCTAGTGGGAAATTGGACTATGTAGGTTGCCTAGCGGGCACTTGGATTATGTAGGTTCCCTATCGGGCACTTGGACTATGTAGGTTAACTAGCGGGCACTTGGATTGTCAAGGTTACCTAGTGGGCACTTTGAAGATCTAGGTTAGCAAACGGGCACTTGGAATATGTAGGTTACCTAGCAGGCACTTGGACTTTCTAGGTTACTTAGCGGGCACTTGGACTATCTAGGTTAACGAACGGGCACTTGGACTATGTTTGTTTCCTATCTGGCACTTGGACTATGGTGGTTAACTAGCGGGCCCTTGGACTATGTAGGTTAACTAGCGGGCACTTAGACTATCTAGGTTACCTAGCGGGCACTTGGACTATGTACGTACCCTAGCGGGCACTAGGACTATCTAGGTTACCTAGCGGGAACTAGGACTATGTAGGTAACCTAGCGGGCACTTGGACTATCTAGGTTTCTTAACGGGCACTTGGACGATCTAGGTTAACTAGCGGGCACTTGGACTATGTAGGTTAACTAGCGGGCACTTGGGCGATGCAGGTTCTCTAGCGGGCACATGGAATATCTAGGTTCCCGAACGGGCACTTGGACTATGTAGGTTCCCTAGCGGGCACTTGGACTATGTAAGTCCCTTAGCGGGCACTTGGACTATGTTTGTTTCCTAACTGGCACTTGGACTATTGTGGTTAACTAGCGGGCACTTGGACTATGTAGGTTAACTAGCGGGCACTTAGACTATCTAGGTTACCTAGCGGGCACTTGGACTATGTACATACCCTAGCGGGCACTTGGACTATCTAAGTTACCTAGCGGGCACATAGACAATGTACGTCCCCTAGTGGGCACTTGGACTATCTAAGTTACTTAGCGGGCACTTGGACTATGTAGGTTAACTAGAGGGCACTGGGACTATATAGGTTAACTAGCGGACATTGGACGATCTAGGTTAACTAGCGGGCCCTTGCACTATGTAGGTTAACTAGCGGGTCCTTGGATTATGTAGGTTTACTAGCCGGCACTTGGACTATCTAGGTTAACTAGCGGGCACTTGGACTATGTAGTTTCCTTAGCGGGCATTTGGACTATTTAGTTTACCTAGCGGGAAATTGGACTATGTAGGTTGCCTAGCGGGCACTTGGATTATGTAGGTTCCCTATCGGGCACTTGGACTATGTAGGTTAACTAGCGGGCACTTGGATTGTCACGGTTACCTAGTGGGCACTTTGAAGATCTAGGTTAGCAAACGGGCACTTGGAATATGTAGGTTACCTAGCAGGCACTTGGACTTTCTAGGTTACTTAGAGGGCACTTGGACTATCTAGGTTAACGAACGGGCACTTGGACTATGTGGTTACCTAGTGGGCACTTGTACTATCTATGTTAGCTAAAGGGCACTTGGACTATCTAAGTTACCTAGCGGGCAATTGGAATATGTAGGTTACCTAGCAGGCACTTGGACTGTCTAGGTTTCCTAGCGGGCAATTGGACTATCTAGGTTAACGAACGGGCACTTGGATTATGTGGTTACCTAGCGGGCACTTGGACTATCTCTGTTAGCTAACGGGCACTTGGACTATATAAGTTACCTAGCGGGCACTTGGACTACGTAGGTTCCCTAGCGGGCACTTGGACTCTGTATGTTCCCTAGCGGGCACTTGGACTATGTATGTTCCCTACGGACACTTGAACTATGTAAGTTAACTACCGGGCACTTGGACTATATAGGTTAACAAGCGGGCCCTTGGACTATCTAGGTTACCTAGCGGGCACTTGGACTATGTAGGTTAACTACCGGGCACTTGCACTATCTAGGTTCCCGAACGGGCATTTGGACTATGTAGGTAACCTAGCAGGCACTTGGACAGTCTAGGTTACCTAGCGGGCACTTGGACTTATAGGTTAACGAACGGGCACTTGGACTATGTATGTTGCGTAGCGGGCAATTGGACTATCTAGGTTAGGTCACGGGCACTTGGACTATCTAGGTTACCTAGCGGGAAATAGGACTATGTAGGTTACCTAGCGGGCACTTGGACTATCTAGGTTATCTAACGGGCACTTGGACTATCTAGGTTACCTAGCGGGAACTTGGACTATGTAGGTTACCTAGCGGGCACCTGGACTATCTAGGTTACCTAACGGGCACTTGGACTATCTAGGTTTCTTAGCGGGTACTTGGACTATGTAGGTTAACTGGCGGGCACTTGGACTATATAGGTTACCTAGAGGGCCCTTGGACTATGTAGTTTACGTAGTGGGCACGTGGACTATCTAGGTTAACGAAAGGGCACTTGGACTATGTAGGTTACCTAGCGGGCACTTGGATTTTCAAGGTTAGCTAACAGCAACTTGGAATATCTAGGTTACCTAGCGGGCACTTGGACTATGTAGGTTACCTTGCGGGCACTTGTACTATCTGTGTTACCTAACTGGAACTTGGACAATGTAGGTTAACTAGCGGACACTTGGACGATCTAGGTAAACTAGCGGGCACTTGGAATATCTAGGTTAACTAGCGGGCCCTTGGACTATGTAGGTTAACTAACGGACACTTGGACTATCTAGGTTAACTAGCAGGTTCTTGGACTATGTAGATTAACTAGCAGGCAATTGGACTATCTAGGTTAACTAGCAGACCGTGGACTATGTAGGTTAACTAGCGGGCACTTGGACTATCTAAGTTAACTAGCGGGCACGTGGACTATCTAGGTTAACTAGCGGGCACTTGCACAATACAGGTTCCCTAGAGGGCACTTGGACTATATAGGTTCCCTACGGGCACTTGGACTATGTAGGTTCCCTATCAGGCACTTGGACTATGTAGGTTCCCTATCGGGCACTTGGACTATGTCGGTTCCGCAGCGGGCACTTGGACTATGTAGGTTCTGTATCAGGCACTTGGACTATGTAGGTTAACTAGTGGGCACGTGGATGATCAATGTTAACTAGTGGGCACTTTGACTATCTAGGTTAACTAGCGGGCAATTTGACTATCTAGGTTAATTAGCGTGCACTTGTACAATGTAGGTTCCCTAGCGGGCACTTGGACTATATAGGTTCCCTATGGGCACTTGGACTATCTAGGTTCCCTAACGGGCACTTGGACTATGTAGGTTCCTCAGCGGGCACTTGGACTATGTAGGTTAACTAGCGGGACCTTGGACTATCTAGGTTACCTAGCGGGCACTTGAACTATGTACATACCCTAGCGGGCACTTGGACTATCTAGGTACACTAACGGGCACTTGGAATATGTAGGTTCCCTATCGGGCACTTGGACTATGTAGGTTCCTCAGCGGGCACTTGGACTATGTAGGTTCCCTATCAGGCACTTGGACAATGTAGGTTAACTAGTGGGCACGTGGATGATCAATGTTAACTAGTGGGCACTTTGACTATCTAGGTTAACTAGCGGGCAATTGGACTATCTAGGTTAATTAGCGTGCACTTGTACAATGCAGGTTCCCTAGCGGGCACTTTGACTATGTACGTTCCCTAGCGGGCACTTGGACTATATAGGTTCCCTATGGACACTTGGACTATCTAGGTTCCCTAACGGGCACTTGGACTACATAGGTTCCTCAGCGGGCACTTGGACTATGTAGGTTAACTAGCGGGACCTTGGACTATCTAGGTTACCTAGCGGGCACTTGAACTATGTACATACCCTAGCGGGCACTTGGACTATCTAGGTTACCTAGCGGGCACTTGGACAATGTACGTCCCCTAGCCGGCACTTGGACTAGCTCGGTTAACTAGAGGGCCCCTGGAATATGTAGGTTAACTAGTGGGCACTTGGATTATCTAGGTTAACTAGTGGGCACTTGAACGATCTAGGTTAACTAGCGGGCACTTGGACTATCTAGGTTAACTAGTGGGCACTTGGACTATCTAGATTAACTAGCGGGCACTTGGACTATGTAGGTTCCCTAGCGGGCACTTGGACTATGTAGGTTCCTCAGCGGTCACTTGGAATATGTAGGTTACCTATCGGGCATTGGATTATGTAGGTTAACTAGCAGGACCTTGGACTATCTAGGTTACCTAGCGGGCATTTGGACAATCAAGGTCACCTAGCGGGCACTTGGACAATCTAGGTTACCTAGCGGGCACTTGGACAATGTACGTTCCCTACCGGGCACTTGGACGCGCTAGGTTCACTAGAGGGCCCTTGGTCTATGTAGGTTAACTAGCGGGCACTTGGATTATCTAGGTTAACTAGCGGGCACATGGACGATCTAGGTTAAGTAGCGGGCACTTGGACAATCTAGCTTAACTAGCGGGCACTTGGACGATGCAGGTTCCCTAGGGGGCACTTGGACTACTAAGTTCCCTAATGGGCATTTGGACTATGAAGGTTCCCTAGCGGGCACTTGGATTATGTACGTCCCTTAGCGGGCACTTGGACTATGTAGGTTCCATATCCGGCACTTGGACTATGTAGGTTAACTAGTGGGTCCTTGGACTATGTACGTTCCCTAGTGGGAATTTGGACTATCTAGGTTAACTAACAGGATGTTGTACTATCTAGGTTACCTAGAGGGCACTTGAACTATGTAGGTTACCTAGCGGGCACTTGGAGTATCTAGGTTACCTAACGGGCACTTGGACTATCTAGGTTACCTAACAGGCACTTGGACTATCTAGGTAACCTAGCGAGCACTTGGACTCTAAAGGTTACCTAGCGGGCACTTGGACTATCTATGTTATTAACGGGCACTTGGACTATGTAGGTAACCTAGCGGGCACTTGGACAGTCTAGGTTACCTAGCGGGCACTTGGACTTCTAGGTTAACGAACGGGCACTTGTACTATGTAGGTTGCCTAGCGGGCACTTGGACTATCTAGGTTAGGTAACGGGCACTTGGACTATCTAGGTTACCTAGCGGGAACTTGGACTATGTAGGTTACCTAGCGGGCACTTGGACTATCTAGGTTACCTATCGGGCACTTGGACTATCCAGGTTACCTAGTGGGCACTTGGAATATGTAGGTTACCTTGCGGGCACTTGGACTATCTAGGTTACCTAACGGGAACTTGGACTATGTAGGTTAACTAGCAGACTCTTGGACGATCTAGGTTAACTAGCGGGCACTTAGAATATCTAGGTTAACTAGCGGGCCCTTGCACTATGTAGGTTATCTAGCGGGCACTTGGACTATCTAGGTAAACTAGCGGGTTCTGGACTATGTAGGTTAACTAGCGGGCACTTGGACAATGCAGGTTCCCTAGTTGGCACTTTGACTATGTAGGTTCCCTAGCGGGCACTTGGACTATATATGTTCCCTACGGGCACTTGGACTATCTAGGTTCCCTATCAGGCACTTGGAATATGTAGGATCCCTATCGGGCACTTGGACTATGTAGGTTCCTCAGCGGGCACTTGGACTATGTAGGTTCCCTATCGGGCACTTGGACTATGTAGGTTCCTCAGCGGGCACTTGGACTATGTAGGTTAACTAGCGGTCACTTGGAATATGTAGGTAACCTAGCGGGAACTTGTATTGTCTAGGTTACCTAGTGGGCACTTGGACTATCTAGGTTAACTAGAGGGCACTTGGACTATGTATGTCCCCTAGCGGGCACTTGGACTATCTAGGTTACCTATCGGGCACTTGGACTATCTAGGTTACCTAGTGGGCACTTGGAATATGTAGGTTACCTTGCGGGCACTTGGACTATCTAGGTTACCTGACGGGAACTTGGACTATGTAGGTTAACTAGCGGACTCTTGGACGATCTAGGTTAACTAGCGGGCACTTAGAATATCTAGGTTAACTAGCGGGCCCTTGCACTATGTAGGTTATCTAGCGGGCACTTGGACTATCTAGGTAAACTAGCGGGTTCTGGACTATGTAGGTTAACTAGCGGGCACTTGTACAATGCAGGTTCCCTAGGTGGCACTTTGACTATGTAGGTTCCCTAGCGGGCACTTGGACTATATATGTTCCCTACGGGCACTTGGACTATCTAGGTTCCCTAACAGGCACTTGGAATATGTAGGTTCCCTATCGGGCACTTGGACTATGTAGGTTCCTCAGCGGGCACTTGGACTATGTAGGTTCCCTATCGGGCACTTGGACTATGTAGGTTCCTCAGCGGGCACTTGGACTATGTAGGTTAACTAGCGGTCAATTGGAATATGTAGGTAACCTAGCGGGAACTTGTATTGTCTAGGTTACCTAGTGGGCACTTGGACTATCTAGGTTAACTAGAGGGCACTTGGACTATATAGGTCAACGAACGGGCACTTGGACTATGTAGGTTACCTAGCAGGCACTTGCACTGTATAGGTTACCTATTGGGCACTTGGACTATCTAGGTTAACGTACGGGCACTTGGACTATCTAGGTTACCTAGCGGGCACTTAGACTATCTAGGTTACCTAGCGGGCACTTGGACTATGTACGACCCCTAGCGGGCACCTGGACTATCTAGGTTAACTAGAGGGCACTTGGACTATGGAAGTCCCCTAGCGGGCACTTGGACTATCTACGTTAACTAGAGGGCACTTGGAATATCTAGGTTAACTAGAGGGCACTTGGACTATGTATGTTAACTAGCGGGCACTTGGATTATCTAGGTTAAGTAGCGGACCTTGGAATATGTAGGTTAACTAGCGGGCACTTAGACGATCTAGGTTAACTAGCGGGCACTTGGACTATCTGAATTAACTAGCGGTCCCTTGGATGATGCAGGTTCCCTAGCGGGCACATGGACTATCTAGGTTCCCTAATGGGCACTTGGACTATGTAGGTTCCCTAGCGGGCACTTAGACTATGTACGTCCCTTAGCGGGCACTTGGACTATGTAGGTTCCCTATCGCGTACTTGGACTATGTAGGTTAACTTGCGGGCCCTTGGACTATCTAGGTTACCTAGCGGGCACTTGGACTATGTACGTCCCCTAGTGGGCACTGGGACTATCTAGGATAACTAACGGGTACTAGGAGTATCTAGGTTAACTAGCGGGCACTTGGACTATGTAGGTTACCTAGCGGGCACTTGGACTATGTAGGTAACCTAGCGGGCACTGAACAGTCTAGGGTACCTAGCGGGCACCGGGACTGTCTAGGTTAGCTAACAGGAAATTGGAATATCTAGGTTACCTTGCGGGCCCTTGGACTATGTAGGTTAACAAGCGGGCCCTTGGATTATGTAGGTTAACTAGCGGGCACTTGGACTATCTAGGTTAGCTAACGGGCACTTGGACTATCTAGGTTACCTAGCGGGCACTTGGACTACCTAGGTTAACTAGCGGGCACTTGGACTATCTAGGTTAACTAGCGGGCACTTGGACTATCTAGGTTAGCTAACGGGCACTTGGACTATCTAGGTTACCTAGCGGGCACTTGGACTATGTACGTTCCCTAGCGGGCACTTGGACTATGTAGCTTAACTAGCGGGCACTTGGACGATCTAGTTTAACTACCGGGCACTTGGACTATCTAGGTTACATAGCGGGCACTTTGACTATTTAGGTCACCTAGCGGGCACTTGGACTATCTAGGTTACCTAACGGGCAATTGGACTATGTAGGTAACCTAGCGGGCACTTGGACTGTCTAGGTTACCTAGCGGCGACATGGATTTCTAGGTTAACGAACGGGCACTTGGACTATGTAGGTTGCCTAGCGGGCACTTGGACGATCTATGTTAGGTAACGGGCACTAGGACTATCTAGGTTACCTAGCGGGAACTAGGACTATGTAGGTAACCTAGCGGGCACTTGGACTATCTAGGTTTCTTAACGGGCACTTGGACGATCTAGTTTAACTAACGAGTCCTTGGACTATGTAGGTTAACTAGCGGGCCCTTGGACTTGTAGCTTACCTAGTGGGCACTTGGACTATGTAGTTTACCTAGCGGGCACTTGGACTATCTAGGTTACCTAACGGGCACTTCGACTATCTAGGTTACGTAGCGCGCACTTGGACTATGTAGGTTACCTACAGGACATTTGGATGATCTAGGTTAACTAGTGGGCCCTTGGACTATGTAGGTTAACTAGCGGGCACTTGGACGATCTAGGTTAACCAGCAGGCACTTGGACTATGTAGGTTACCTAGCAGGCACTTGCACTATCTAGGTTAGCGAACGGGGACTTGGATTATGTAGGTGACCTAGCAGGCACTTGGACTGTCTAAGTTACCTAGCGGGCACTTGGACTATCTAGGTTAATGAACGGGCACTTGGACTATGTAGGTTACCTAGCGGGCACATGGACTATGTATGTTAGCTAACGGGAACTTGGACTATCTAGGCTACCTAGGGGTCACTTGGACTATGTAGGTTACCTAGCGGTCACTTGGACTATCTAGGTTACCTAACGGGCACTAGGACATTGCAGGTAACCTAGCAGCCACTTGGACGAACTAGGTTAACGAGCGGGCCCTTAGACTATGTAGGTTACCTAGCGGGCACTTGGACTATCTAGGTTAGCTAACAGGAACTTGGATTATCTAGGTTACCTAGCAGGCACTTTGACTATGTAGGTTACCTAGTGGCACTTGGACTATATAGGTTACCTAACGGGCACTTTGACTATCTAGGTTACCAAGCGGGCACTTGGACTATGTAGGTTACCTAGCGGACACTTGGACTATCTAGGATACCTAAAGGGCACTTTGATTATCTAGGTTACCTAGCGGGCACTTGGACTATGTAGGTTATCTAACGGGCACTTGGACTATGTAGGTTAACTAGCGGACACTTGGACGATCTAGGTTAACTAGCCGGCACTTGGAATATCTACGTTAACTAGCGGGCCCTTGGACTATGTAGGTTAACTAGCCGGCACTTGGACTATCTAGGTTACCTAGCGGGTTCTTGGACTATGTAGGTTAACTAGCGGGCCCTTGGACTATGTAGGTTAGCTAGCGGGCACTTGGACGATCTAGGTTAACTACCGGGCAATTGGACTATCTAGTTTAAGTAGCGGGCACTTGGACTATCAGGTTAATTAGCGGTCACTTGGACGATGCAGGTTCCCTAGCGGGCACTTGGACTAAATAGGTTCCCTATGGGCACTTGGACTATGTAGGTTCCCTATCAGGCACTTGGACTATGTAGGTTCCCTATCGGGCACTTGGACTATGTCGGTTCCGCAGCGGGCACTTGGACTATGTAGGTTCTGTATCAGGCACTTGGACTATGTAGGTTAACTAGTGGGCACGTGGATGATCAATGTTAACTAGTGGGCACTTTGACTATCTAGGTTAACTAGCGGGCAATTTGACTATCTAGGTTAATTAGCGTGCACTTGTACAATGCAGGTTCCCTAGCGGGCACTTGGACTATATAGGTTCCCTATGGGCACTTGGACTATCTAGGTTCCCTAACGGGCACTTGGACTATGTAGGTTCCTCAGCGGGCACTTGGACTATGTAGGTTAACTAGCGGGACCTTGGACTATCTAGGTTACCTAGCGGGCACTTGAACTATGTACATACCCTAGCGGGCACTTGGACTATCTAGGTACACTAACGGGCACTTGGAATATGTAGGTTCCCTATCGGGCACTTGGACTATGTAGGTTCCTCAGCGGGCACTTGGACTATGTAGGTTCCCTATCAGGCACTTGGACAATGTAGGTTAACTAGTGGGCACGTGGATGATCAATGTTAATTAGTGGGCACTTTGACTATCTAGGTTAACTAGCGGGCAATTGGACTATCTAGGTTAATTAGCGTGCACTTGTACAATGCAGGTTCCCTAGCGGGCACTTGGACTATGTAGGTTCCCTAGCGGGCACTTGGACTATATCGGTTCCCTATGGACACTTGGACTATCTAGGTTCCCTAACGGGCACTTGGACTAGCTCGGTTAACTAGAGGGCCCCTGGAATATGTAGGTTAACTAGCGGGCACTTGGATTATCTAAGTTAACTAGTGGGCACTTGAACGATCTAGGTTAACTAGCGGGCACTTGGACTATCTAGGTTAACTAGTGGGCACTTGGACTATCTAGATTAACTAGCGGGCACTTGGACTATGTAGGTTCCCTAGCGGGCACTTGGACCATGTAGGTTCCTCAGCGGTCAATTGGAATATGTAGGTTACCTATCGGGCATTGGATTATGTAGGTTAACTAGCAGGACCTTGGACTATCTAGGTTACCTAGCGGGCACTTGGACAATCTAGGTTACCTAGCAGGCACTTGGACAATCTAGGTTACCTAGCGGGCACTTGAACTATGTACATACCCTCGCGGGCACTTGGACTATCTAGGTTACCTAGCGGACACTTGGACAATGTACGTTCCCTACCGGGAACTTGGACGCGCTAGGTTCACTAGAGGGCCCTTGGTCTATGTAGGTTAACTAGCGGGCACTTGGACAATCTAGCTTAACTAGCGGGCACTTGGACGATGCAGGTTCCCTAGGGGGCACTTGGACTACTAAGTTCCCTAATGGGCATTTGGACTATGAAGGTTCCCTAGCGGGCACTTGGATTATGTACGTCCCTTAGCGGGCACTTGGACTATGTAGGTTCCATATCCGGCACTTGGACTATGTAGGTTAACTAGTGGGTCCTTGGACTATGTACGTTCCCTAGTGGGAATTTGGACTATCTAGGTTAACTAACAGGATGTTGTACTATCTAGGTTACCTAGAGGGCACTTGAACTATGTAGGTTACCTAGCGGGCACTTGGACTATCTAGGTTACCTAACGGGCACTTGGACTATCTAGGTAACCTAGCGAGCACTTGGACTCTAAAGGTTACCTAGCGGGCACTTGGACTATCTATGTTATTAACGGGCACTTGGACTAAGTAGGTAACCTAGCGGGCACTTGGACAGTCTAGGTTACCTAGCGGGCACTTGGACTTCTAGGTTAACGAACGGGCACTTGTACTATGTAGGTTGCCTAGCGGGCACTTGGACTATCTAGGTTAGGTAACGGGCACTTGGACTATCTAGGTTACCTAGCGGGAACTTGGACTATGTAGGTTACCTAGCGGGTACTTGGACTATATATGTTCCCTACGGGCACTTGGACTATCTAGGTTCCCTAACAGGCACTTGGAATATGTAGGTTCCCTATCGGGCACTTGGACTATGTAGGTTCCTCAGCGGGCACTTGGACTATGTAGGTTCCCTATCGGGCACTTGGACTATGTAGGTTCCTCAGCGGGCACTTGGACTATGTAGGTTAACTAGCGGTCACTTGGAATATGTAGGTAACCTAGCGGGAACTTGTATTGTCTAGGTTACCTAGTGGGCACTTGGACTATCTAGGTTAACTAGAGGGCACTTGGACTATGTATGTCCCCTAGCGGGCACTTGGACTATCTAGGTTACCTTTCGGGCACTTGGACTATCTAGGTTACCTAGTGGGCACTTGGAATATGTAGGTTACCTTGCGGGCACTTGGACTATCTAGGTTACCTGACGGGAACTTGGACTATGTAGGTTAACTAGCGGACTCTTGGACGATCTAGGTTAACTAGCGGGCACTTAGAATATCTAGGTTAACTAGCGGGCCCTTGCACTATGTAGGTTATCTAGCGGGCACTTGGACTATCTAGGTAAACTAGCGGGTTCTGGACTATGTAGGTTAACTAGCGGGCACTTGTACAATGCAGGTTCCCTAGTTGGCACTTTGACTATGTAGGTTCCCTAGCGGGCACTTGGACTATATATGTTCCCTACGGGCACTTGGACTATCTAGGTTCCCTAACAGGCACTTGGAATATGTAGGTTCCCTATCGGGCACTTGGACTATGTAGGTTCCTCAGCGGGCACTTGGACTATGTAGGTTCCCTATCGGGCACTTGGACTATGTAGGTTCCTCAGCGGGCACTTGGACTATGTAGGTTCCCTATCGGGCACTTGGACTATGTAGGTTCCTCAGCGGGCACTTGGACTATGTAGGTTAACTAGCGGTCAATTGGAATATGTAGGTAACCTAGCGGGAACTTGTATTGTCTAGGTTACCTAGTGGGCACTTGGACTATCTAGGTTAACTAGAGGGCACTTGGACTATATAGGTCAACGAACGGGCACTTGGACTATGTAGGTTACCTAGCAGGCACTTGCACTGTATAGGTTACCTATTGGGCACTTGGACTATCTAGGTTAACGTACGGGCACTTGGACTATCTAGGTTACCTAGCGGGCACTTAGACTATCTAGGTTACCTAGCGGGCACTTGGACTATGTACGACCCCTAGCGGGCACCTGGACTATCTAGGTTAACTAGAGGGCACTTGGACTATGGAAGTCCCCTAGCGGGCACTTGGACTATCTACGTTAACTAGAGGGCACTTGGAATATCTAGGTTAACTAGAGGGCACTTGGACTATGTATGTTAACTAGCGGACACTTGGACTATCTAGGTTAAGTAGCGGACCTTGGACTATGTAGGTTAACAAGCGGGCCCTTGGACTATGTAGGTTAACTAGCGGGCACTTAGACGATCTAGGTTAACTAGCGGGCACTTGGACTATCTAAATTAACTAGCGGTCCCTTGGATGATGCAGGTTCCCTAGCGGGCACATGGACTATCTAGGTTCCCTAATGGGCACTTGGACTATGTAGGTTCCCTAGCGGGCACTTAGACTATGTACGTCCCTTAGCGGGCACTTGGACTATGTAGGTTCCCTATCGCGTACTTGGACTATGTAGGTTAACTTGCGGGCCCTTGGACTATCTAGGTTACCTAGCGGGCACTTGGACTATGTACATACCCTATCGGGCACTTGGACTATCTAGGTTACCTAGCGGGCACTTGGACTATGTACGTCCCCTAGTGGGCACTGGGACTATCTAGGATAACTAACGGGTACTAGGACTATCTAGGTTAACTAGCGGGCACTTGGTGTATCTAGGTTACCTAGCGCGCACTTGGACTATGTAGGTTACCTACAGGACATTTGGATGATCTAGGTTAACTAGTGGGCCCTTGGACTATGTAGGTTAACTAGCGGGCACTTGGACGATCTAGGTTAACCAGCAGGCACTTGGACTATGTAGGTTACCTAGCAGGCACTTGCACTATCTAGGTTAGCGAACGGGGACTTGGATTATGTAGGTGACCTAGCAGGCACTTGGACTGTCTAAGTTACCTAGCGGGCACTTGGACTATCTAGGTTAATGAACGGGCACTTGGACTATGTAGGTTACCTAGCGGGCACATGGACTATGTATGTTAGCTAACGGGAACTTGGACTATCTAGGCTACCTAGCGGTCACTTGGACTATGTAGGTTACCTAGCGGTCACTTGGACTATCTAGGTTACCTAACGGGCACTAGGACATTGCAGGTAACCTAGCAGGCACTTGGACGAACTAGGTTAACGAGCGGGCCCTTAGACTATGTAGGTTACCTAGCGGGCACTTGGACTATCTAGGTTAGCTAACAGGAACTTGGATTATCTAGGTTACCTAGCAGGCACTTTGACTATGTAGGTTACCTAGTGGCACTTGGACTATATAGGTTACCTAACGGGCACTTTGACTATCTAGGTTACCTAGCGGGCACTTGGACTATGTAGGTTACCTAGCGGACACTTGGACTATCTAGGATACCTAAAGGGCACTTTGATTATCTAGGTTACCTAGCGGGCACTTGGACTATGTAGGTTATCTAACGGGCACTTGGACTATGTAGGTTAACTAGCGGACACTTGGACGATCTAGGTTAACTAGCCGGCACTTGGAATATCTACGTTAACTAGCGGGCCCTTGGACTATGTAGGTTAACTAGCCGGCACTTGGACTATCTAGGTTACCTAGCGGGTTCTTGGACTATGTAGGTTAACTAGCGGGCCCTTGGACTATGTAGGTTAGCTAGCGGGCACTTGGACGATCTAGGTTAACTACCGGGCAATTGGACTATCTAGTTTAAGTAGCGGGCACTTGGACTATCAGGTTAATTAGCGGTCACTTGGACGATGCAGGTTCCCTAGCGGGCACTTGGACTAAATAGGTTCCCTATGGGCACTTGGACCCTCTAGTTTCCCTAAAGGGCACTTGGACTATGTAGGTTCCCTAGCGTGCACTTGGACGATGCAGGTTCCCTAGCGAGCACTTGGACTATCTAGGTTCCCTAACGGGCACTTGGACTATGTAGGTTCCATAGCGGGCACTTGGACTATGTAGGTTCCCTATCGGGCACTTGGACTATGTAGGTTTCTATCAGGCACTTGGACTATGTAGATTAATTAGCGGCCACTTGGACTATCTAGGTAACCTAGCGGGCACTTGGACTGTGTACGTCCCCTAGTGGGCACTTCGACTATCTAGGTTAACTAGCGGGCACTCGGTCTACCTACGTTACCTAGCGGGCACTTGGACTATGTAGGTCAACTAGCGGGCCCTTGGACTATCTAGGTTAGCTAAGGGCACTTGGATTATGTAAGTTAACTAGAGGGCATTTGGGCTATGTAGGTTAAATAGCGGACACTTGGACGATCTAGGTTAACTAGCGGGCACTTGGACGATATAGGTTAACTACCGGGCACTTGGATTATCTAGGTTGGCTAGCTGGCACTTGAACTATGTAGGTTAACTAGTCGGCCCTTAGACTATCTAGGTTAGCTAACGGGCACTTGGACAATGTAGGTTAATTAGAGGGTACTTGGACTATATAGGTTCCCCAGCGGGCATTTGGACTATATAGATTACCTAGCGGGCACTTGGACTTTGTAGGTTACCTAGAGGGCCCTTGGACCATGTAGGTTACCTAGCGGGCACTAGGACTATCTTGGTTAACTCTTGGGCACTTGCACTATCTATGTTACCTAGCTGGTACTTGCACTATCTAGGTTAACTACCGGGCACTTGGATGATGCAGGTTCCCTAGCGGGCACTTGGACTATCTAGGTTCCCTAACGGGCACTTGGACTATGTAGGTTCCTTAGCGGGCACTTGGACTATGTACGTCCCTTAGCGGGCACTTGGACTATGTAGGTTAACTAACCAGCATTTAGACTATCTAGGTTACCTAGCGGGCAGTTGCACTATGTACGTTCCCTAGCGGGCAGTTGCACTATGTACGTTCCCTAGCGGGCACTTGGACTATCTAAGTTAACTAGAGGGCCCTTTGTCTATCTAGGTTAACTAGCGGGCACTTGGACTATCTAGGTTAAGTAGCGGACCTTGGACTATGTAGGTTAACAAGCGGGCCCTTGGATTATGTAGGTTAACTAGCGGGCACTTGGACTATCTAGGTTAACTAGCGGGCACTTGGACTATCTAGGTTAACTAAGGGCACTTGGACTATCTAGATAAACTATCGGGCACTTGGATGATGCAGGTTCCCTACGGGCACTTGAACTATCTAGGTTCCCTAACAGGCACTTGGAATATGTAGGTTCCCTATCGGGCACTTGGACTATGTAGGTTTACTAGTGGGCACTTGGACGATCAAGGTTAACTAGCGGGAACTTGGACTATCTAGGTTAACTAGCGGGCACTTGGACGATCTAGGTTAACTAGCGGGCACTTGTACAATGCAGGTTCCCTAGCGGGCACTTTGACTATGTAGGTTCCCTAGCGGGCACTTGGACTACATAGGTTCCCTACGGGCACTTGGACTATCTCGGTTCCCTAACGGACACTTGGAATATATAGGTTCCATATCGGGCACTTGGACTATGTAGGTTCCTCAGCGGGCACTTGGACTATGTAGGTTAACTAGCGGGCACTTGGACTATCTAGGTTAACTAGCAGTCCCTGGGCTATGTAGGTTAACTAGCGGGCACATGGACTATGTAGGTTAACTAGCAGGCCCTGGGCTATGTAGGTTAACTAGCGGGCACTTGGAATATGTACATACCCTAGCGGGCACTTGGAATATCTAGGTTACCTAGGGGGCACTTGGACTGTGTACATCACCTAGTGGGCACTTGGACTATCTAGGATAACTAACGTGCACTAGGACTATCCAGGTTAACTAGCGGGCACTTGGACTATCTAGGTTACCTAGCGGGCACTTGGACTATGTAGGTAACCTAGCGGGCACTGGACAGTCTAGATTACCTAGCGGGCACTTGTACTATTTAGGTTAGCTAACAGGAAATTGGATTATCTAGGTTACCTTGCGTGCCCTTGGACTATGTAGTTTAACTAGCGGGGAATTGGACGATCAAGGTTAACTAGCGGGCACATGGACGATCTAGGTTAACGAGAGAGCACTTGGACAATCTAGGTTAACTAGCCGGCACTTGGACTATCAAGGTTAACTAGCGAGCACTTGGAATATGTAGGTTAACTAGCGGGCCCTAGGACTTGTAGCTTACCTAGCGGGCACTTGGACTATGTAGGTTACCTAGCGGGCACTTGGACTATCTAGGTTAACGAACGGGAACTTGGACTATGTGGGTTACCTATTGGGCTCCTGGACTATGTATGTTAGCTAACGGGCACTTGGACTATCTATGTTACCTAGCGGACACTTGAACTATGTAGGTTACCTACGGGCACTTGGACTATCTAGGTTACCTAATGGGCACTTGGACTATCTAGGTTACCTAGCGGGAACTTTGACTATATAGGTTACCTAGAGGGCCCTTGGACTATTTAGGTTACCTAACGGGCACTTGGACTATCTAGGTTACCAAGCGGGCACTTGGTCTATCTAGGTTACCTAGCAGGCACTTGGACTATGTACATACCCTAACGGGCACTTGGAATATCTAGGTTACCTAGGGGGCACTTGGACTGTGTACGTCCCCTAGTGGGCACTTGGACTATCTAGGATAACTAACGTGCACTAGGACTATCCAGGTTAACTAGCGGGCACTTGGACTATCTAGGTTACCTAGCGGGCACTTGGACTATGTAGGTAACCTAGCGGACACTGGACAGTCTAGGTTACCTAGCGGGCACTTGGACTATCTAGGTTAGCTAACAGGAAATTGGATTATCTAGGTTACCTTGCGTGCCCTTGGACTATGTAGTTTAACTAGCAGGGAATTGGACGATCAAGGTTAACTAGCGGGCACATGGACGATCTAGGTTAACGAGAGAGCACTTGGACAATCTAGGTTAACTAGCCGGCACTTGGACTATCAAGGTTAACTAGCGAGCCCTTGGACTATGTAGGTTAACTAGCGGGCCCTTGGACTTGTAGCTTACCTAGCAGGCACTTGGACTATGTAGGTTACCTAGCGGGCACTTGGACTATCTAGGTTAACGAACGGGCACTTGGACTATATAGGTTACCTATTGGCTCCTGGACTATGTATGTTAGCTAACGGGCACTTGGACTATCTATGTTACCTATCGGGCACTTGGACTATGTAGGTTCCTCAGCGGGCACTTGGACTATGTAGGTTAACTAGCGGTCACTTGGAATATGTAGGTAACCTAGCGGGAACTTGTATTGTCTAGGTTACCTAGTGGGCACTTGGACTATCTAGGTTAACTAGAGGGCACTTGGACTATGTATGTCCCCTAGCGGGCACTTGGACTATCTAGGTTACCTTTCGGGCACTTGGACTATCTAGGTTACCTAGTGGGCACTTGGAATATGTAGGTTACCTTGCGGGCACTTGGACTATCTAGGTTACCTGACGGGAACTTGGACTATGTAGGTTAACTAGCGGACTCTTGGACGATCTAGGTTAACTAGCGGGCACTTAGAATATCTAGGTTAACTAGCGGGCCCTTGCACTATGTAGGTTATCTAGCGGGCACTTGGACTATCTAGGTAAACTAGCGGGTTCTGGACTATGTAGGTTAACTAGCGGGCACTTGTACAATGCAGGTTCCCTAGTTGGCACTTTGACTATGTAGGTTCCCTAGCGGGCACTTGGACTATATATGTTCCCTACGGGCACTTGGACTATCTAGGTTCCCTAACAGGCACTTGGAATATGTAGGTTCCCTATCGGGCACTTGGACTATGTAGGTTCCTCAGCGGGCACTTGGACTATGTAGGTTCCCTATCGGGCACTTGGACTATGTAGGTTCCTCAGCGGGCACTTGGACTATGTAGGTTCCCTATCGGGCACTTGGACTATGTAGGTTCCTCAGCGGGCACTTGGACTATGTAGGTTAACTAGCGGTCAATTGGAATATGTAGGTAACCTAGCGGGAACTTGTATTGTCTAGGTTACCTAGTGGGCACTTGGACTATCTAGGTTAACTAGAGGGCACTTGGACTATATAGGTCAACGAACGGGCACTTGGACTATGTAGGTTACCTAGCAGGCACTTGCACTGTATAGGTTACCTATTGGGCACTTGGACTATCTAGGTTAACGTACGGGCACTTGGACTATCTAGGTTACCTAGCGGGCACTTGGACTATGTACGACCCCTAGCGGGCACCTGGACTATCTAGGTTAACTAGAGGGCACTTGGACTATGGAAGTCCCCTAGCGGGCACTTGGACTATCTACGTTAACTAGAGGGCACTTGGAATATCTAGGTTAACTAGAGGGCACTTGGACTATGTATGTTAACTAGCGGACACTTGGACTATCTAGGTTAAGTAGCGGACCTTGGACTATGTAGGTTAACAAGCGGGCCCTTGGACTATGTAGGTTAACTAGCGGGCACTTAGACGATCTAGGTTAACTAGCGGGCACTTGGACTATCTAAATTAACTAGCGGTCCCTTGGATGATGCAGGTTCCCTAGCGGGCACATGGACTATCTAGGTTCCCTAATGGGCACTTGGACTATGTAGGTTCCCTAGCGGGCACTTAGACTATGTACGTCCCTTAGCGGGCACTTGGACTATGTAGGTTCCCTATCGCGTACTTGGACTATGTAGGTTAACTTGCGGGCCCTTGGACTATCTAGGTTACCTAGCGGGCACTTGGACTATGTACATACCCTATCGGGCACTTGGACTATCTAGGTTACCTAGCGGGCACTTGGACTATGTACGTCCCCTAGTGGGCACTGGGACTATCTAGGATAACTAACGGGTACTAGGACTATCTAGGTTAACTAGCGGGCACTTGGTGTATCTAGGTTACCTAGCGCGCACTTGGACTATGTAGGTTACCTACAGGACATTTGGATGATCTAGGTTAACTAGTGGGCCCTTGGACTATGTAGGTTAACTAGCGGGCACTTGGACGATCTAGGTTAACCAGCAGGCACTTGGACTATGTAGGTTACCTAGCAGGCACTTGCACTATCTAGGTTAGCGAACGGGGACTTGGATTATGTAGGTGACCTAGCAGGCACTTGGACTGTCTAAGTTACCTAGCGGGCACTTGGACTATCTAGGTTAATGAACGGGCACTTGGACTATGTAGGTTACCTAGCGGGCACATGGACTATGTATGTTAGCTAACGGGAACTTGGACTATCTAGGCTACCTAGCGGTCACTTGGACTATGTAGGTTACCTAGCGGTCACTTGGACTATCTAGGTTACCTAACGGGCACTAGGACATTGCAGGTAACCTAGCAGGCACTTGGACGAACTAGGTTAACGAGCGGGCCCTTAGACTATGTAGGTTACCTAGCGGGCACTTGGACTATCTAGGTTAGCTAACAGGAACTTGGATTATCTAGGTTACCTAGCAGGCACTTTGACTATGTAGGTTACCTAGTGGCACTTGGACTATATAGGTTACCTAACGGGCACTTTGACTATCTAGGTTACCTAGCGGGCACTTGGACTATGTAGGTTACCTAGCGGACACTTGGACTATCTAGGATACCTAAAGGGCACTTTGATTATCTAGGTTACCTAGCGGGCACTTGGACTATGTAGGTTATCTAACGGGCACTTGGACTATGTAGGTTAACTAGCGGACACTTGGACGATCTAGGTTAACTAGCCGGCACTTGGAATATCTACGTTAACTAGCGGGCCCTTGGACTATGTAGGTTAACTAGCCGGCACTTGGACTATCTAGGTTACCTAGCGGGTTCTTGGACTATGTAGGTTAACTAGCGGGCCCTTGGACTATGTAGGTTAGCTAGCGGGCACTTGGACGATCTAGGTTAACTACCGGGCAATTGGACTATCTAGTTTAAGTAGCGGGCACTTGGACTATCAGGTTAATTAGCGGTCACTTGGACGATGCAGGTTCCCTAGCGGGCACTTGGACTAAATAGGTTCCCTATGGGCACTTGGACCCTCTAGTTTCCCTAAAGGGCACTTGGACTATGTAGGTTCCCTAGCGTGCACTTGGACGATGCAGGTTCCCTAGCGAGCACTTGGACTATCTAGGTTCCCTAACGGGCACTTGGACTATGTAGGTTCCATAGCGGGCACTTGGACTATGTAGGTTCCCTATCGGGCACTTGGACTATGTAGGTTTCTATCAGGCACTTGGACTATGTAGATTAATTAGCGGCCACTTGGACTATCTAGGTAACCTAGCGGGCACTTGGACTGTGTACGTCCCCTAGTGGGCACTTCGACTATCTAGGTTAACTAGCGGGCACTCGGTCTACCTACGTTACCTAGCGGGCACTTGGACTATGTAGGTCAACTAGCGGGCCCTTGGACTATCTAGGTTAGCTAAGGGCACTTGGATTATGTAAGTTAACTAGAGGGCATTTGGGCTATGTAGGTTAAATAGCGGACACTTGGACGATCTAGGTTAACTAGCGGGCACTTGGACGATATAGGTTAACTACCGGGCACTTGGATTATCTAGGTTGGCTAGCTGGCACTTGAACTATGTAGGTTAACTAGTCGGCCCTTAGACTATCTAGGTTAGCTAACGGGCACTTGGACAATGTAGGTTAATTAGAGGGTACTTGGACTATATAGGTTCCCCAGCGGGCATTTGGACTATATAGATTACCTAGCGGGCACTTGGACTTTGTAGGTTACCTAGAGGGCCCTTGGACCATGTAGGTTACCTAGCGGGCACTAGGACTATCTTGGTTAACTCTTGGGCACTTGCACTATCTATGTTACCTAGCTGGTACTTGCACTATCTAGGTTAACTACCGGGCACTTGGATGATGCAGGTTCCCTAGCGGGCACTTGGACTATCTAGGTTCCCTAACGGGCACTTGGACTATGTAGGTTCCTTAGCGGGCACTTGGACTATGTACGTCCCTTAGCGGGCACTTGGACTATGTAGGTTAACTAACCAGCATTTAGACTATCTAGGTTACCTAGCGGGCAGTTGCACTATGTACGTTCCCTAGCGGGCAGTTGCACTATGTACGTTCCCTAGCGGGCACTTGGACTATCTAAGTTAACTAGAGGGCCCTTTGTCTATCTAGGTTAACTAGCGGGCACTTGGACTATCTAGGTTAAGTAGCGGACCTTGGACTATGTAGGTTAACAAGCGGGCCCTTGGATTATGTAGGTTAACTAGCGGGCACTTGGACTATCTAGGTTAACTAGCGGGCACTTGGACTATCTAGGTTAACTAAGGGCACTTGGACTATCTAGATAAACTATCGGGCACTTGGATGATGCAGGTTCCCTACGGGCACTTGAACTATCTAGGTTCCCTAACAGGCACTTGGAATATGTAGGTTCCCTATCGGGCACTTGGACTATGTAGGTTTACTAGTGGGCACTTGGACGATCAAGGTTAACTAGCGGGAACTTGGACTATCTAGGTTAACTAGCGGGCACTTGGACGATCTAGGTTAACTAGCGGGCACTTGTACAATGCAGGTTCCCTAGCGGGCACTTTGACTATGTAGGTTCCCTAGCGGGCACTTGGACTACATAGGTTCCCTACGGGCACTTGGACTATCTCGGTTCCCTAACGGACACTTGGAATATATAGGTTCCATATCGGGCACTTGGACTATGTAGGTTCCTCAGCGGGCACTTGGACTATGTAGGTTAACTAGCGGGCACTTGGACTATCTAGGTTAACTAGCAGTCCCTGGGCTATGTAGGTTAACTAGCGGGCACATGGACTATGTAGGTTAACTAGCAGGCCCTGGGCTATGTAGGTTAACTAGCGGGCACTTGGAATATGTACATACCCTAGCGGGCACTTGGAATATCTAGGTTACCTAGGGGGCACTTGGACTGTGTACATCACCTAGTGGGCACTTGGACTATCTAGGATAACTAACGTGCACTAGGACTATCCAGGTTAACTAGCGGGCACTTGGACTATCTAGGTTACCTAGCGGGCACTTGGACTATGTAGGTAACCTAGCGGGCACTGGACAGTCTAGATTACCTAGCGGGCACTTGTACTATTTAGGTTAGCTAACAGGAAATTGGATTATCTAGGTTACCTTGCGTGCCCTTGGACTATGTAGTTTAACTAGCGGGGAATTGGACGATCAAGGTTAACTAGCGGGCACATGGACGATCTAGGTTAACGAGAGAGCACTTGGACAATCTAGGTTAACTAGCCGGCACTTGGACTATCAAGGTTAACTAGCGAGCACTTGGAATATGTAGGTTAACTAGCGGGCCCTAGGACTTGTAGCTTACCTAGCGGGCACTTGGACTATGTAGGTTACCTAGCGGGCACTTGGACTATCTAGGTTAACGAACGGGAACTTGGACTATGTGGGTTACCTATTGGGCTCCTGGACTATGTATGTTAGCTAACGGGCACTTGGACTATCTATGTTACCTAGCGGACACTTGAACTATGTAGGTTACCTACGGGCACTTGGACTATCTAGGTTACCTAATGGGCACTTGGACTATCTAGGTTACCTAGCGGGAACTTTGACTATATAGGTTACCTAGAGGGCCCTTGGACTATTTAGGTTACCTAACGGGCACTTGGACTATCTAGGTTACCAAGCGGGCACTTGGTCTATCTAGGTTACCTAGCAGGCACTTGGACTATGTACATACCCTAACGGGCACTTGGAATATCTAGGTTACCTAGGGGGCACTTGGACTGTGTACGTCCCCTAGTGGGCACTTGGACTATCTAGGATAACTAACGTGCACTAGGACTATCCAGGTTAACTAGCGGGCACTTGGACTATCTAGGTTACCTAGCGGGCACTTGGACTATGTAGGTAACCTAGCGGACACTGGACAGTCTAGGTTACCTAGCGGGCACTTGGACTATCTAGGTTAGCTAACAGGAAATTGGATTATCTAGGTTACCTTGCGTGCCCTTGGACTATGTAGTTTAACTAGCAGGGAATTGGACGATCAAGGTTAACTAGCGGGCACATGGACGATCTAGGTTAACGAGAGAGCACTTGGACAATCTAGGTTAACTAGCCGGCACTTGGACTATCAAGGTTAACTAGCGAGCCCTTGGACTATGTAGGTTAACTAGCGGGCCCTTGGACTTGTAGCTTACCTAGCAGGCACTTGGACTATGTAGGTTACCTAGCGGGCACTTGGACTATCTAGGTTAACGAACGGGCACTTGGACTATATAGGTTACCTATTGGCTCCTGGACTATGTATGTTAGCTAACGGGCACTTGGACTATCTATGTTACCTAGCGGGCACTTGAACTATGTAGGTTACCTAGCGGGCACTTGGACTATCTAGGTTACCTAATGGGCACTTGGACAATCTAGGTTACCTAGCGGGAACTTTGACTATATAGGTTACCTAGAGGGCCCTTGGACTATTTAGGTTACCTAACGGGCACTTGGACTATCTAGGTTACCAAGCGGGCACTTCGTCTATCTAGGTTACCTAGCAGGCACTTGGACTATGTACATACCCTAGCGGGCACTTGGACTATCTAGGTTACCAAGGGGGCACTTGGACTGTGTACGTCCCCTAGTGGGCACTTGGACTATCTAGGATAACTAACATGCACTAGGACTATCCAGGTTAACTAGCGGGCACTTGGACTATCTAGGTTACCTAGCGGGCACTTGGACTATGTAGGTAACCTAGCGGGCACTGGACAGTCTAGGTTACCTAGCGGGCACTTGGACTATCTAGGTTAGCTAACAGGAAATTGGATTATCGAGGTTACCTTGCGTGCCCTTGGACTATGTAGGTTAACTAGCGGGAAATTGGACGATCAAGGTTAACTAGCGGGCACATGGACGATCTAGGTTAACTAGAGGGCACCTGGACAATCTAGGTTAACTAGCCGGCACTTGGACTATCAAGGTTAACTAGCGAGCCCTTGGACTATGTAGGTTAACTAGCTGGCCCTTGGACTTGTAGCTTACCTAGCGGGCACTTGGACTATGTAGGTTACCTAGCGGGCACTTGGACTATCTAGGTTAACGAACGGGCACTTGGACTATATAGGTTACCTATTGGCTCCTGGACTATGTATGTTAGCTAACGGGCACTTGGACTATCTATGTTACCTAGCGGGCACTTGAACTATGTAGGTTACCTAGCGGGCACTTGGACTATCTAGGTTACCTAATGGGCACTTGGACTATCTAGGTTATCTAGCGGGAACTTTGACTATAT
>NW_027458360.1:0-46374 GCF_050624435.1 Tenrec ecaudatus
CTATGTAACCTAGATCGTGCAACTGTCCGCTAGTTAACCTACATAGTGCAAGTGCCCGCTAGTTAACCTAGATCGTCCAAGTGCCCGGTAATTAACCTAGATTGTCCAAGTGCCCGCTAGGGATCCTTCATAATCCAAGTGACTGCTAGATAACCTAGATAGTCCAAGTGCCCGCTAGTTAACCTAGATAGTCCTAGTGCCCGTTAGTTAACCTAGATAGTCCAAGCGCGCGCTAGGTTATGTACATAGTCCAAGTGCCTGCTAGGAAACCTAGATAGTCCAAGTGCCCGCTAGTTAACCTACATAGTACAAGGGCCCGCTAGTTGACCTAGATAGTCCAAGTGCCCGCTAGTTAACCTAGAGTCAAAGTGCCCGCTAGTTAACCTAAGTACTACAATTGTCCGATAGGGATCCTACATAGTCCAAGTGCCCGCTAGGTAACCTACATAGTCCAAGTGCCCATTCGTTAACCTAGATAGTCAAAGTGCCCGCTAGGTAACCTAGACAGTCCAAGTGCCCGCTAGGTTACCTACATAGTCCAAATGCACGTTCGTTAACCTAGATAGTCCAAGTGCCCGCTAGGTTACCTAGACAGTCCAAGTGCCTGCTAGTTAACCTACATAGTCCAAGTGCCCGATAGGGAACCCACATAATCCAAGTGCCCGATAGGGAATCTACATAATCCAAGTGCCCGCTAGGGAATTTACATAGTCCAAGTGCCCGCTAGGCAACCTACATAGTCCAAGTGCCCGTTAGTTAACCTAGATAGTCAAAGTGCCTGCTAGGTAACCTACATAGTCCAAGTTCCCGCTTGGTAACCTAAATAGTCCAAATGCCCGCTAGGGAAACTACATAGTCCAAGTGCCCGCTAGTTAACCTAGATAGTCCAAGTGCCTGCTAGTAAACCTACATAATCCATGGGCCCGCTAGTTAACCAACATAGTGCAAGGGCCCGCTAGTTAACCTAGATCTTGCAAGTGTCCGCTAGTTAACCTACATAGTCCAAATGCCCGCTAGGTAACCTAGATAGTCCAAGTGCCCGCTAGGGATCCTTCATTATCCAAGTGCCTGCTAGATAACCTAGATAGTCCAAGTGCCCGTTAGTTAACCTAGATAGTCCTAGTGCCCGTTAGTTAACCTAGATAGTCCAAGTGCCCACTAGGGGACGTATATAGTCCAAGTGCCCGCTGGGTAACCTAAGTAGTACAAATGTCCGATAGGGATCCTACATAGTCCAAGTGCCCGTTCATTAACCTACATAGTCCAAGTGCCTGCTAGGTAACGTATATAGCCCAAGTGCCCGCTAGGGAACGTACATAGTCCAAGTCCCCTCGAGGTAACCTAGATAGTCCAAGTGCCTGCTACTTAACCTAGATTGTACAAGTGCCCGCTAGGGATCCTTCATAATCCAAGTGCCTGCTAGGTAAGCTAGATAGTCCAAGTACCCGCTAGTTAACCTAGATAGTGCTAGTGCCCGTTAGTTAACCTAGATAGTCCAAGTGCCCGCTAGGGTACGTACATATTCCAAGTGCCCGCTAGGTAACCTAGATAGTCCAAGTGCCCGCAATGGTATGTACATAGATCAAGTGCCCGCTAGGTTACCTACATAGTCCAAGTGCCCGTTCGTTAACCTAGATAGTTCAAGTGCCCGCTAGGTTACCTAGACAGTCCAAGTGCCCGCTAGTTAACCTACATAGTCCAAGTGCCTGATAGGGAACCTACATAATCCAAGTGCCCGATAGGGAACCTACATAATCCAAGTGCCCGCTAGAAACCTACATAGTCCAAGTGCCCACTTGGTAACCTACATAGTCCAAGTGCCCGTTAGTTAACCTAGATAGTCCAAGTGCCCACTAGGGTACGTACATAGTCCAAGTGCCCGCTAGGTAACCTACATAGTCCAAGTTCCCGATGGTAACATAAATAGTCCAAATGCCCACTAGGGGACGTACATAGTCCAAGTGCCCGCAGTTAACCTACATACTCCAAGGTCCGTTAGTTAACCTAGATAGTCCAAGTGCCAGCTAGTTAACCTACATAATACAAGGGCCCGCTAGTTGACCTTGATAGTCAAAGTGCCCGCTAGTTAACCTAAGTAGTCCAAATGTCCGATAGGGATCCTACATAGTCCAAGTGCCCGCTAGTTAACCTACATAGTCCAAGTCCCCGCTAGGTAACCTAGACAGTCCAAGTGACCATTAGGTTACATACATAGTCCAAGTGCCCGTTCGTTAACTTTCATAGACCAAGTGCCCGGTAGGTAACCTACATAGTCCAAGTGCCTGCTAGGTAAACTACATAGTCCAAGTGCCCGTTACCTAACCTAGATAGTCCAATTGCCCTCTATGCAACATACATAGTCCAAGTGCCCGTTCGTTAACCTAGAAGTCCAAGAACCCGCTAGGTTACCTACATAGTCCAAATGCCCGTTCGGTAACCTAGATAGTCCAAGTGCCCGCTAGTTAACCTACATAGTCCAAGTGCCCGCTAGGTAACCTAGATAGTCCCAGGGCCCGCTAGGTAACTTACATAGTCCAAGTGCCCGCTAGGTAACCCAAATAGTCCAAGTGCCCGTTCGTTAACCTAGATAGTCCAATTGCCCGCTAGGTAACCTAGATTGTCCAAGTGTCCGCTAGGTTACCTACATAGTCAAAGGGCACGTTCGTTAACCTAGATAATCCAAGTGCCCGCTAGGTAACCTACATAGTCCAAGTGCCCGCAAGGTAACCTATATAGTCCAAGTTCCAGCTATGTAACCTAGATCGTGCAACTGTCCGCTAGTTAACCTACATAGTGCAAGTGCCCGCTAGTTAACCTAGATCGTCCAAGTGCCCGGTAATTAACCTAGATTGTCCAAGTGCCCGCTAGGGATCCTTCATAATCCAAGTGACTGCTAGATAACCTAGATAGTCCAAGTGCCCGCTAGTTAACCTAGATAGTCCTAGTGCCCGTTAGTTAACCTAGATAGTCCCAGTGCGCGCTAGGGTATGTACATAGTCCAAGTGCCTGCTAGGAAACCTAGATAGTCCAAGTGCCCGCTAGTTAACCTACATAGTACAAGGGCCCGCTAGTTGACCTAGATAGTCCAAGTGCCCGCTAGTTAACCTAGAGTCAAAGTGCCCGCTAGTTAACCTAAGTACTACAATTGTCCGATAGGGATCCTACATAGTCCAAGTGCCCACTAGGTAACCTACATAGTCCAAGTGCCCATTCGTTAACCTAGATAGTCAAAGTGCCCGCTAGGTAACCTAGACAGTCCAAGTGCCCGCTAGGTTACCTACATAGTCCAAATGCACGTTCGTTAACCTAGATAGTCCAAGTGCCCGCTAGGTTACCTAGACAGTCCAAGTGCCTGCTAGTTAACCTACATAGTCCAAGTGCCCGATAGGGAACCCACATAATCCAAGTGCCCGATAGGGAATCTACATAATCCAAGTGCCCGCTAGGGAACTTACATAGTCCAAGTGCCCGCTAGGCAACCTACATAGTCCAAGTGCCCGTTAGTTAACCTAGATAGTCAAAGTGCCTGCTAGGCAACCTACATAGTCCAAGTTCCCGCTTGGTAACCTAAATAGTCCAAATGCCCGCTAGGGAAACTACATAGTCCAAGTGCCCGCTAGTTAACCTAGATAGTCCAAGTGCCTGCTAGTAAACCTACATAATCCATGGGCCCGCTAGTTAACCAACATAGTGCAAGGGCCCGCTAGTTAACCTAGATCTTGCAAGTGTCCGCTAGTGAACCTACATAGTCCAAATGCCCGCTAGGTAACCTAGATAGTCCAAGTGCCCGCTAGGGATCCTTCATTATCCAAGTGCCTGCTAGATAACCTAGATAGTCCAAGTGCCCGTTAGTTAACCTAGATAGTCCTAGTGCCCGTTAGTTAACCTAGATAGTCCAAGTGCCCACTAGGGGACGTATATAGTCCAAGTGCCCGCTGGGTAACCTAAGTAGTACAAATGTCCGATAGGGATCCTACATAGTCCAAGTGCCCGTTCATTAACCTACATAGTCCAAGTGCCTGCTAGGTAACGTATATAGCCCAAGTGCCCGCTAGGGAACGTACATAGTCCAAGTCCCCTCGAGGTAACCTAGATAGTCCAAGTGCCTGCTACTTAACCTAGATTGTACAAGTGCCCGCTAGGGATCCTTCATAATCCAAGTGCCTGCTAGGTAAGCTAGATAGTCCAAGTACCCGCTAGTTAACCTAGATAGTGCTAGTGCCCGTTAGTTAACCTAGATAGTCCAAGTGCCCGCTAGGGTACGTACATATTCCAAGTGCCCGCTAGGTAACCTAGATAGTCCAAGTGCCCGCTAGGGTATGTACATAGATCAAGTGCCCGCTAGGTTACCTACATAGTCCAAGTGCCCGTTCGTTAACCTAGATAGTTCAAGTGCCCGCTAGGTTACCTAGACAGTCCAAGTGCCCGCTAGTTAACCTACATAGTCCAAGTGCCCGATAGGGAACCTACATAATCCAAGTGCCCGATAGGGAACCTACATAATCCAAGGGCCCGCTAGAAACCTACATAGTCCAAGTGCCCACTTGGTAACCTACATAGTCGAAGTGCCCGTTAGTTAACCTAGATAGTCCAAGTGCCCACTAGGGTACGTACATAGTCCAAGTGCCCGCTAGGTAACCTACATAGTCCAAGTTCCCGATGGTAACATAAATAGTCCAAATGCCCACTAGGGGACGTACATAGTCCAAGTGCCCGCAGTTAACCTACATACTCCAAGGTCCGTTAGTTAACCTAGATAGTCCAAGTGCCAGCTAGTTAACCTACATAATACAAGGGCCCGCTAGTTGACCTTGATAGTCAAAGTGCCCGCTAGTTAACCTAAGTAGTCCAAATGTCCGATAGGGATCCTACATAGTCCAAGTGCCCGCTAGTTAACCTACATAGTCCAAGTCCCCGCTAGGTAACCTAGACAGTCCAAGTGACCATTAGGTTACATACATAGTCCAAGTGCCCGTTCGTTAACCTTCATAGTCCAAGTGCCCGGTAGGTAACCTACATAGTCCAAGTGCCTGCTAGGTAAACTACATAGTCCAAGTGCCCGTTACCTAACCTAGATAGTCCAATTTCCCTCTATGCAACATACATAGTCCAAGTGCCCGTTCGTTAACCTAGAAGTCCAAGAACCCGCTAGGTTACCTACATAGTCCAAATGCCCGTTCGGTAACCTAGATAGTCCAAGTGCCCGCTAGTTAACCTACATAGTCCAAGTGCCCGCTAGGTAACCTAGATAGTCCAAGGGCCCGCTAGGTAACTTACATAGTCCAAGTGCCCGCTAGGTAACCTAGATAGTCCAAGTGCCTGCTAGGTAACCTAGATTGTCCAAGTGTCCGCTAGGTTACCTCCATAGTCCAAGTGCACGTTCGTTAACCTAGATATTCCAAGTGTCCGCTAGGTAACCTATATAGTCCAAGTGCCCGTTAGTTAACCTACATAGTCCAAGTCCCCGCTAAGAAACCTAGATGGTCCATGTGTCCGTTAGGTAACCTAGATAGTCCAAGTGTCCGCTAGGTAAACTACATAGTCCAAGTTCCCGCTAGGTAACCTAGATAGTGCAAGTGCCCTTTATGTAACCTAGATAGTCCAATTGCCCGCTATGCAACATACATAGTTCAAGTGCCCGTTCGTTAACCTAGAAGTCCACGAACCCGCTAGGTAACCTAGACTGTCCATGTTCCCGCTAGGTTACCTACATAGTCCAAATGCCCGCTAGATAACCTAGATAGTCCCAGGGCCCGCTAGGTAACTTACATAGTCCAAGTGCCCGCTAGGTAACCTAGATAGTCCAAGTGCCCGTTCGTTAACCTAGATAGTCCAATTGCCCGCTAGGTAACCTAGATTGTCCAAGTGTCCGCTAGGTTACCTACATAGTCAAAGGGCACGTTCGTTAACTTAGATAGTCCAAGTGCCCGCTAGGTAACCTACATAGTCCAAGTGCCCGCAAGGTAACCTATATAGTCCAAGTTCCAGCTATGAAACCTAGATCGTGCAACTGTCCGCTAGTTAACCTACATAGTCCAAGTGCCCGCTAGTTAACCTAGATAGTCCAAGTGCCGCTAGGTAACCTACATAGTGCAAGTGTCCCCTAGTTAACCTACATAGTCCAAGTGCCCGCTAGGTAACCTAGATAGTGCAAGTGCCCGTTACGTAACCTAGATAGTCCAATTGCCCGCTATGCAACATACATAGTTTAAGTGCCCGTTAGTTAACCTAGAAGTCCACGAACCCGCTAGGTAACCTAGACTGTCCATGTTCCCGCTAGGTTACCTACATATTCCAAATGCCCGTTCGGTAACCTAGATAGTCCAAGTGCCCGCTAGTTAACCTACATAGTCCAAGTGCCCGCTAGGTAACCTAGATAGTCCCAGGGCCCGCTAGGTAACTTACATAGTCCAAGTGCCCGCTAGGTAACCTAGATAGTCCAAGTGCCCGTTCGTTAACCTAGATAGTCCAATTGCCCGCTAGGTAACCTAGATTGTCCAAGTGTCCGCTAGGTTACCTACATAGTCAAAGGGCACGTTCGTTAACCTAGATAGTCCAAGTGCCCGCTAGGTAACTTACATAGTCCAAGTGCCCGCAAGGTAACCTATATAGTCCAAGTTCCAGCTATGTAACCTAGATCGTGCAACTGTCCGCTAGTTAACCTACATAGTGCAAGTGCCCGCTAGTTAACCTAGATCGTCCAAGTGCCCGGTAATTAACCTAGATTGTCCAAGTGCCCGCTAGGGATCCTTCATAATCCAAGTGACTGCTAGATAACCTAGATAGTCCAAGTGCCCGCTAGTTAACCTAGATAGTCCTAGTGCCCGTTAGTTAACCTAGATAGTCCAAGCGCGCGCTAGGTTATGTACATAGTCCAAGTGCCTGCTAGGAAACCTAGATAGTCCAAGTGCCCGCTAGTTAACCTACATAGTACAAGGGCCCGCTAGTTGACCTAGATAGTCCAAGTGCCCGCTAGTTAACCTAGAGTCAAAGTGCCCGCTAGTTAACCTAAGTACTACAATTGTCCGATAGGGATCCTACATAGTCCAAGTGCCCACTAGGTAACCTACATAGTCCAAGTGCCCATTCGTTAACCTAGATAGTCAAAGTGCCCGCTAGGTAACCTAGACAGTCCAAGTGCCCGCTAGGTTACCTACATAGTCCAAATGCACGTTCGTTAACCTAGATAGTCCAAGTGCCCGCTAGGTTACCTAGACAGTCCAAGTGCCTGCTAGTTAACCTACATAGTCCAAGTGCCCGATAGGGAACCCACATAATCCAAGTGCCCGATAGGGAATCTACATAATCCAAGTGCCCGCTAGGGAATTTACATAGTCCAAGTGCCCGCTAGGAAACCTACATAGTCCAAGTGCCCGTTAGTTAACCTAGATAGTCAAAGTGCCTGCTAGGTAACCTACATAGTCCAAGTTCCCGCTTGGTAACCTAAATAGTCCAAATGCCCGCTAGGGAAACTACATAGTCCAAGTGCCCGCTAGTTAACCTAGATAGTCCAAGTGCCTGCTAGTAAACCTACATAATCCATGGGCCCGCTAGTTAACCAACATAGTGCAAGGGCCCGCTAGTTAACCTAGATCTTGCAAGTGTCCGCTAGTTAACCTACATAGTCCAAATGCCCGCTAGGTAACCTAGATAGTCCAAGGGCCCGCTAGGTAACTTACATAGTCCAAGTGCCCGCTAGGTAACCTAGATAGTCCAAGTGCCTGCTAGGTAACCTAGATTGTCCAAGTGTCCGCTAGGTTACCTCCATAGTCCAAGTGCACGTTCGTTAACCTAGATATTCCAAGGGTCCGCTAGGTAACCTATATAGTCCAAGTGCCCGTTAGTTAACCTACATAGACAAAGTGCCCGCTAAGAAACCTAGATGGTCCATGTGTCCGTTAGGTAACCTAGATAGTCCAAGTGCCCGCTAGGTAAACTACATAGTCCAAGTTCCCGCTAGGTAACCTAGATAGTGCAAGTGCCCGTTACGTAACCTAGATAGTCCAATTGCCCGCTATGCAACATACATAGTTCAAGTGCCCGTTCGTTAACCTAGAAGTCCACGAACCCGCTAGGTAACCTAGACTGTCCATGTTCCCGCTAGGTTACCTACATAGTCCAAATGCCCGCTAGATAACCTAGATAGTCCCAGGGCCCGCTAGGTAACTTACATAGTCCAAGTGCCCGCTAGGTAACCTAGATAGTCCAAGTGCCCGTTCGTTAACCTAGATAGTCCAATTGCCCGCTAGGTAACTTAGATTGTCCAAGTGTCCGCTAGGTTACCTACATAGTCAAAGGGCACGTTCGTTAACTTAGATAGTCCAAGTGCCCGCTAGGTAACCTACATAGTCCAAGTGCCCGCAAGGTAACCTATATAGTCCAAGTTCCAGCTATGAAACCTAGATCGTGCAACTGTCCGCTAGTTAACCTACATAGTCCAAGTGCCCGCTAGTTAACCTAGATAGTCCAAGTGCCGCTAGGTAACCTACATAGTGCAAGTGTCCCCTAGTTAACCTACATAGTCCAAGTGCCCGCTAGGTAACCTAGATAGTGCAAGTGCCCGTTACGTAACCTAGATAGTCCAATTGCCCGCTATGCAACATACATAGTTTAAGTGCCCGTTAGTTAACCTAGAAGTCCACGAACCCGCTAGGTAACCTAGACTGTCCATGTTCCCGCTAGGTTACCTACATATTCCAAATGCCCGTTCGGTAACCTAGATAGTCCAAGTGCCCGCTAGTTAACCTACATAGTCCAAGTGCCCGCTAGGTAACCTAGATAGTCCCAGGGCCCGCTAGGTAACTTACATAGTCCAAGTGCCCGCTAGGTAACCTAGATAGTCCAAGTGCCCGTTCGTTAACCTAGATAGTCCAATTGCCCGCTAGGTAACCTAGATTGTCCAAGTGTCCGCTAGGTTACCTACATAGTCAAAGGGCACGTTCGTTAACCTAGATAGTCCAAGTGCCCGCTAGGTAACTTACATAGTCCAAGTGCCCGCAAGGTAACCTATATAGTCCAAGTTCCAGCTATGTAACCTAGATCGTGCAACTGTCCGCTAGTTAACCTACATAGTGCAAGTGCCCGCTAGTTAACCTAGATCGTCCAAGTGCCCGGTAATTAACCTAGATTGTCCAAGTGCCCGCTAGGGATCCTTCATAATCCAAGTGACTGCTAGATAACCTAGATAGTCCAAGTGCCCGCTAGTTAACCTAGATAATCCTAGTGCCCGTTAGTTAACCTAGATAGTCCAAGCGCGCGCTAGGTTATGTACATAGTCCAAGTGCCTGCTAGGAAACCTAGATAGTCCAAGTGCCCGCTAGTTAACCTACATAGTACAAGGGCCCGCTAGTTGACCTAGATAGTCCAAGTGCCCGCTAGTTAACCTAGAGTCAAAGTGCCCGCTAGTTAACCTAAGTACTACAATTGTCCGATAGGGATCCTACATAGTCCAAGTGCCCGCTAGGTAACCTACATAGTCCAAGTGCCCATTCGTTAACCTAGATAGTCCAAGTGCCCGCTAGGTAACCTAGACAGTCCAAGTGCCCGCTAGGTTACCTACATAGTCCAAATGCACGTTCGTTAACCTAGATAGTCCAAGTGCCCGCTAGGTTACCTAGACAGTCCAAGTGCCTGCTAGTTAACCTACATAGTCCAAGTGCCCGATAGGGAACCCACATAATCCAAGTGCCCGATAGGGAATCTACATAATCCAAGTGCCCGCTAGGGAATTTACATAGTCCAAGTGCCCGCTAGGCAACCTACATAGTCCAAGTGCCCGTTAGTTAACCTAGATAGTCAAAGTGCCTGCTAGGTAACCTACATAGTCCAAGTTCCCGCTTGGTAACCTAAATAGTCCAAATGCCCGCTAGGGAAACTACATAGTCCAAGTGCCCGCTAGTTAACCTAGATAGTCCAAGTGCCTGCTAGTAAACCTACATAATCCATGGGCCCGCTAGTTAACCAACATAGTGCAAGGGCCCGCTAGTTAACCTAGATCTTGCAAGTGTCCGCTAGTTAACCTACATAGTCCAAATGCCCGCTAGGTAACCTAGATAGTCCAAGTGCCCGCTAGGGATCCTTCATTATCCAAGTGCCTGCTAGATAACCTAGATAGTCCAAGTGCCCGTTAGTTAACCTAGATAGTCCTAGTGCCCGTTAGTTAACCTAGATAGTCCAAGTGCCCACTAGGGGACGTATATAGTCCAAGTGCCCACTAGGGGACGTATATAGTCCAAGTGCCCGCTGGGTAACCTAAGTAGTACAAATGTCCGATAGGGATCCTACATAGTCCAAGTGCCCGTTCATTAACCTACATAGTCCAAGTGCCTGCTAGGTAACGTATATAGCCCAAGTGCCCGCTAGGGAACGTACATAGTCCAAGTCCCCTCGAGGTAACCTAGATAGTCCAAGTGCCTGCTACTTAACCTAGATTGTACAAGTGCCCGCTAGGGATCCTTCATAATCCAAGTGCCTGCTAGGTAAGCTAGATAGTCCAAGTACCCGCTAGTTAACCTAGATAGTGCTAGTGCCCGTTAGTTAACCTAGATAGTCCATGTGCGCGCTAGGGTATGTACATACTCCAAGTTCCTGCTAGGAAACCTAGATAGTCCAAGTGCCCGATAGTTAACCTACATAGTACAAGGGCCCGCTAGTTGACCTAGATAGTCCAAGTGCCCGCTAGTTAACCTAGATAGTCAAAGTGCCCGCTAGTTATCCTAAGTAGTACAAATGTCCGTTAGGGATCCTACATAGTCCAAGTGCCCGCTAGGTAACCTACATAGTCCAAGTGCCCATTCGTTAACCTACATAGTCCAAGTGCCCGTTCGTTAACCTAGATAGTCCAAGTGCCCGCTAGGTTACCTAGACAGTCCAAGTGCCCGCTAGTTAACCTACATAGTCCAAGTGTCCAATAGGGAACCTACATAATCCAAGTGCCCGCTAGGGAACCTACATAGACCAAGTGCCCGCTAGGCAACCTACATAGTCCAAGTGCCCGTTATTTAACCCAAATAGTCCAAGTGCCTGCTAGGTAACTTAAATAGTCCAAGTTCCCGCTTGGTAACCTAAATAGTCCAAATGCCCGCTAGGGAAATTACATAGTCCAAGTGCCCACTAGTTAACCTAGATAGTCCAAGTGCCTGCTAGTAAACCTACATAATCCATGGGCCCGCTTGTTAACCTACATAGTGCAAGGGCCCGCTAGTCAACCTAGATCGTGCAAGTGTCCGCTAGTTAACCTACATAGTCCAAGTGCCCGATGGGGAACCTACATATTCCAAGTGCCCCTTAGGGAACCTAGATAGTCCAAGTGCCCGTAGGGAACCTATATAGTCCAAGTGCCCGCTAGGGAACCTACATAGTCAAAATGCCCGCTAGGGAACCTGCGTTGTGCAAGTGCCCACTAGTTAACCTATATAGTCCAAGGTCAGCTAGTTAACCTAGATAATCCAAGTGCCCGCTAGTCAACCTACATAGTCCAAGAACCCGCTAGTTAACCTAGATAGTCACAGGGCCCGCTAGGTAACTTACATAGTCCCAGTGCCCGCTAGGTAACCTAGATAGTCCAAGTGCCCGTTCGTTAACCTAGATAGTCCAAGTGCCGCTAGGTAACCGACATAGTGCAAGTGTCCCCTAGTTAACCTACATAGTCCAAGTGCCCGCTAGTTAACATAGATAGTCCAAGTGCCCGCTAGGGAACGTACATAGTCCAAGTGCCCGTTAGGTAACCTAGATAGTCCAAGTGTCCGTTCGTTAACCTAGATAGTCCAATTGCCCGCCTGGTAACCTAGATTGTCCAAGTGTCCGCTAGGTTACCTACATAGTCAAAGGGCACGTTCGTTAACCTAGATAGTCCAAGTGCCCGCTAGGTAACCTACATAGTCCATGTGCCCGCAAGTTTACCTATATAGTCCAAGTGCCTGTTCGTTAACCTAGATAGTCCAAGTGCCGCTAGGTAACCGACATAGTGCAAGTGTCCCCTAGTTAACCTACATAGTCCAAGTGCCCGCTAGTTAACATAGATAGTCCAAGTGCCCGCTAGGGAACGTACATAGTCCAAGTGCCCGTTAGGTAACCTAGATAGTCCAAGTGTCCGTTCATTAACCTAGATAGTCCAATTGCCCGCCTGGTAACCTAGATTGTCCAAGTGTCCGCTAGGTTACCTACATAGTCAAAGGGCACATTCGTTAACCTAGATAGTCCAAGTGCCCGCTAGGTAACCTACATAGTCCAAGTGCCCGCAAGGTAACCTATATAGTCCAAGTTCCAGCTATGTAACTAGATCGTGCAACTGTCCTCTAGTTAACCTTCATAGTCCAAGTGCCCACTAGTTAACCTAGATAGTCCAAGTGCCGCTAGGTAACCTACATAGTGCAAGTGTCCCCTAGTTAACCTACATAGTCCAAGTGCCCGCTAGTTAACATAGATAGTGTACGTGCCCGGTAGTTAACCTACATAGTCCAAGTGCCCGCTAGGTAACCTAGATAGTCCAAGGGCCCGCTAGTTAACCTACATAGTCCAAGTGCCCGCTAGTTAACCTAGATAGTCCAAGTGCCGCTAGGTAACCTACATAGTGCAAGTGTCCCCTAGTTAACCTACATAGTCCAAGTGCCCGCTAGTTAACATAGATAGTGTACGTGCCCGGTAGTTAACCTACATAGTCCACGTGCCCGCTAGGTAACCTAGATAGTCCAAGGGCCCGCTAGTTAACCTACATAGTCCAAGTGCCCGGTAGTTAACTTACATAGTTCAAGTGTCTGTAGGGAACATACAGAGTCCAAGTGCCCCCTAGGGAACCTATGTAGTTCATGTGCCCGCTAGGGAATCTACATTGTCCTAGGGCCTGCTAGTTAACGTAGATAGTCCAAGTGCCGCTAGTTAATCTAAACTGTTCAAGGGCCCGCTTGTTAACCTACATAGTACAAGTGCCCGCTAGGGTACCGATATAGTCCAAGTGCCCGCTCTGGAACCTACATAGTCCAAGTGCCAGCTTTGGAACATACATAGTCCAAGAGCCCGCTAGGGAATCTACATTGTCCAAGGGCCCGCTAGTAACCTACATAGTCCAAGTACCCGCTAGTTAACCTATATCGTCCTAGGGCCCGCTAGTTAACCTACATAGTCCAAGGGCCCTCTAGTTAACCTATATCGTCCAAGGGCCCGCTAGTTAACCTACATCGTCCAAGGGCCCGCTAGTTAACCTAAATAGTCCAAGAGCCCGCTAGTTAACCTACATAGTCCAAGTGCCCGCTAGGTAACCTAGACAGTTCAAGTTACCACTAGGTTACCTACATAGTCCAAGTGCCCGTTCCTTAACCTACATAGTCCAAGTGACCGCTAAGTAACCAATATAGTCCAAATGCCCGTTAGGGACCCTAATAGTCCAAATGCCCGCTAGTTAACCTAGATAGATCAAGTGCTCGCTTATTAACCTAGATAGTCCAAGTGCCTGCTAGTTAACCTAGGTAGACCAAGTGCCCGCTAGGGAACCAATCTAGTCCACGTGCCCGATAGGGAACCTACATAGTCCAAGTGCCTGCTAGTTAACATAGATAGTCCAAGAGCCCGCTAGGTAACGTACATAGTCCAAGTGCCCGCTAGGTAACGTACATAGTCCAAGTGCCCGCTAGGTAACCTAGATAGTCCAATTGCCCACTAGTTAACCTACATAATCCAAGTGCCTGCTAGGTAACCTAGATAGTCCTAGTGCCCACTAGTTAACCTACATAGTCCAGGTTCCCCCTAGGTAACCTAGATAGTCCAATGGCCCAGTAGGTAACCTACATTGTCCTAGTGCCCCCGAGTTAACCTACATCCTCCAAGTGCCCGATAGGGAACCTAAATAGTCCAACTGCCCGCTAGGTAACCTACATAGTCCAAATGCGCGCTACTTAACCTACATAGTCCAAGTGCCCGCTTGGGAACCTACATAGTCCAAGTGCCCATTAGGTAACCTAGATAGTCCAAATGCCCGCTAGGGAACCTACATATTCCAAGAACCCGCTAGGTAACGTAGATAGTTCAAGTGCCAGCTAGGTAACCTAGATAGTCCAAGTGCCCGCTAGGTAACCTACAAAGTCTAAGTGCCCCTAGGTAATCTATATAGCCCAAATGCCCGCTAGGGAGCCTACATAGTCCAAATTCCCGTTAGGTAACCTAGATAGTCCAAGGGCCCGCTAGGTAACCTACATAGTCGTAGGGCCCCCTAGTTAACCTACATTCTCCAAGTGCCCGATAGGGAACCTACATAGTCCAAGTGCCCGTTAGTTAACCTAGAAAGTCCAAGTGCCCGCTTGGTAACCTAGATAGTGCAACATCCCTCTATGTAACCTACATACTCCAAGAACCCGCTAGGTAACGAAGATAGTTCAAGTACCATCTAGGTAACTTAGATAGTCCAAGTGCCCGCTAGGTAACCTACAGAGTCTAAGTGCCCGATAGTTTATCTATATAGTCCAAATGCCCGCTAGGGAACTTAGATAATCCAAGTGCCCGCTAGGTAACCCAGATAATCCAAGTGCCGGCTAGTTAACCCATATCGTCCAAGTGCCCGTTCGTTAACCTAGATAATCCAAGTGCCCGCTAGGTAACCTAAGTAGTCCAAATGTCCGATAGGGATCCTACATCGTCCAATTGCCCGCTAGGTAACCTGCATAGTCCAAGTGCCCGTTCGTTAACCTAGATAGTCCAAGTGCCCGCTAGGTAACCTAGACTTTCCAAGCGCCCGCTAGGTTACCTATATAGTCCAAGTGCCTGTTCGTTAACCTAGATAGTCCAAGTGCCCGCTAGGAAACCTACATAGTCCAAGGGCCCGCTAGGTAACGTAGATAGTCCAAGTGCCCTCTAGGTAACCTAGAGTCCAAGTACTCGCTAGTTAACCTACATAGTCCATGTTCATGCTAGGTAAACTAGATAGTCCAAGTGCCCGCTAAGGAAGCTACATAGTCCAAGTGCACGCTAGTTAACCAAGATTGTCCAAGTGCCCGCTAGATAACCTACATAGTGCAAGTGTCCCCTAGTTAACCTACATAGTCCAAGTGCCCGCTAGGTAACCTAGATAGTCAAACAGCCCGCTAGGTAACTTAGATAGTCCAAGGGCCCGCTAGTTAACCTACATAGTCCAAGTGCCTGGTAGTTAACTTACATAGTTCAAGTGTCCGTAGGGAACATACATAGTCCAAGTGCCCGCTAGGGAACCTATATATTCCAAGTGCCCGTTAGTTAACCTAGATAGTCCAAGTGCCCGCTTGGTAACCTAGATAGTCCAACAGCCCGCTAAGTAAACTACGTACTCAAAGAACCCGCTAGGTAACATAGATAGTTCAAGTGCCAGCTAGGTAACCTAGATAGTCCAAGTGCCCGGCTAGGTAACCTACAGAGTCTAAGTTCCCGGTAGGTTATCTATATAGTCCAAATGCCCGCTAGAGAACCTACATAGTCCAAGTGCCCGCTAGGTAACCTAGATAATCCAAGTGTCCGCTAGTTAACCTATATCGTCCAAATGCCCGCTAGTTAACCTAGATCGTCCAAGTGCCCGCTACTTAACCTACATAGTCAATGGGCCCGCTAGTTTACCTACATAGTGCAAGAGCCCGCTAGTTAACCTAGATCGTGCAAGTGTCCGCTAGTTAACCTACATAGTCCAATTGCCAGTTAGCTAACCTAGATAGTCCAAGGGCCCGCTAGTTGACCTACATAATCCAAGTGCCCGCTAGGTAACCTAGATAATCCAATTGCCCGCTAGGGAACATTCATAGTCCAAGTGCCAGCTAGGTAACCTAGATAGTCCAAGTGCCCGCTAGTTAACCTAGATAGTTCTAGTGCCCGTTAGTTAATCTAGATAGTCCATGTGCCCACTAGGGGACGTACTTAGTCCAAGTGCCCGTTAGCTAAACTAGATAGTCAAAGTACCCGCTAGTTAACATTGATCATCCAAGTGCCCTCTAGTTAACCTAGATCGTCCAAGTGCCCGCTAGTTAACCTACATAGTCCAAGGACCCGCTAGTTGACCTACTTAGTCCAGGGTCCGCTGGTTAACCTAGATAGTCCAAGTGCTCGCTAGTTAACCTACATAGTACCTGGGCCCGCTAGTTGACCTACATAGTCCAAGTGCCCGCTAGGTAACCTAAGTAGTCCAAATGTCCGATAGGGATCCTACATAATCCAAGTGCCCGCTAGGTAACCTACATAGTCCAAGTGCCCGTTCGTTAACCTAGATAGTCCAAGTGCCCGCTAGGTAACCTAGACTGTCGAAGTGACTGCTAGGTAACCTAGGTAGTCCAAGTGCCCGCTAGGTAACCTACATAGTCCAAGTGCCCATTATGTAACTTAGATAGTCAAAGTGCCTGCTAGGTAACTTACATTGTCCAAGTTCCCGCTAGGTAACCCAGATAGTCCAAGTGCCCATTACCTAACCTAGATAGTCCAAGTGCCCGGTAAGCAACCGACATAGACCAAGTGCCCGATCGCTAACCTAGAAGTCCAAGTGCCCGTTCGTTAACCTAGATAGTCCAAGTGCCCACTAGGTAACCTACATAGTCCAAGTGCCCGCTAGGTAACCTATATAGTCCAAGTGCCCGCTATGTAACCTAGATAGTCCAAGGGCCCACTAGTTAACCTACATAGTCCAAGTGCGCGCTAGGTAACCTACATAGTCCAAGTGCCCGTTCGTTAACCTAGATAGTCCAAGTGCCCGCCAGGTAACCTAGACTGTCGAAGTGACCGCTAGGTAACCTAGATAGTCCAAGTGCCCGCTAGGTAACCTACATAGTCCAAGTGCCCGCTATGTAACCTAGATAGTCAAAGTGCCCGCTAGGTAACCTACATTGTCCAAGTTCCCGCTAGGTAACCCAGATAGTACAAGTGCCCATTACCTAACCTAGATAGTCCAAGTGCCCGGTAAGCAACTTACATAGACCAAGTGCCCGTTCGTTAACATAGAAGTCCAAGTGCCCGTTCGTTAACCTAGATAGTCCAAGTGCCCACTAGGTAACCTACATAGTCCAAGTGCCCGCTAGGTAACCTATATAGTCCAAGTGCCCGCTAGTTAACCTAGATAGTCCAAGGGCCCGCTAGTTAACCCACATAGTCCAAGTGCCCGCTATGTAACCTAGATAGTCAAAGTGCCCGCTAGGTAACCTACATTGTCCAAGTTCCCGCTAGGTAACCTAGATAGTCCAAGTGCCCATTACCTAACCTAGATAGTCCAAGTGCCCGGTAAGCAACCGACATAGACCAAGTGCCCGATCGTTAACCTAGAAGTCCTAGTGCCCGTTCGTTAACCTAGATAGTCCAAGTGCCCACTAGGTAACCTACATAGTCCAAGTGCCCGCTAGGTAACCTATATAGTCCAAGTGCCCGCTAGGTAACCTAGATAGTCCAAGGGCCCGCTAGTTAACCTACATAGTCCAAGTGCCCGCTAAGGAACCTACATAGTCCAAGTGCACCCTAGTTAACCTATATAGTCCAAGTGCCTGCTAGGTAACCTACATAGTGTAAGTGTCCGCTAGTTAACCTACATATTCCAAGTGCCCGCTAGTTAACATAGATAGTCCAAGTGCCCGCTAGGGACCGTACATAGTCCAAGGGCCCGCTAGTTGACCTACGTAGTCCAAGGTCCGCTAGTTAACCTAGATAGTCCAAGTGCTCGCTAGTTAACCTACATAGTACCTGGGCCCGCTAGTTGACCTAGATATTCCAAGTGCCCTCTAGTTAACCTAGATAGTCCAAGTGCCCGCTAGGTAACCGAAGTAATCCAAATGTCCGATAGGGAAACTACATAGTCCAAGTGCCCGCTAGGTAACCTACATAGTCCATGTGCCCGTTCGTTAACCTAGATAGTCCAAGTGCCTTCGAGGTAACCTAGACTGTCGAAGTGACCGCTAGGTAACCTAGATAGTCCAAGTGTCCGCTAGGTAACCTACATAGTCCAAGTGCCCGCTATGTAACCTAGATAGTCAAAGTGCCCGCTAGGTAACTTACATTGTCCAAGTTCCCGCTAGGTAACCTAGATAGTCCAAGTGCCCATTACCTAACCTAGATAGTCCAAGTGCCCGGTAAGCAACCTACATAGACCAGTGCCCGTTCGTTAACCTAGAAGTCCAAGTGCCCGTTCGTTAACCTAGATAGTTCAAGTGCCCACTAGGTAACCTACATAGTCCAATTGCCCGCTAGGTAACCTATATAGTCCAAGTGCCCGCTAGGTAACCTAGATAGTCCAAGGGCCCGCTAGTTAACCTACATAGTCCAAGTGCCCGCTAAGGAACCTACATAGTCCAAGTGCACCCTAGTTAACCTATATAGTCCAAGTGCCTGCTAGGTAACCTACATAGTGTAAGTGTCCGCTAGTTAACCTACATATTCCAAGTGCCCGCTAGTTAACATAGATAGTCCAAGTGCCCGCTAGGGACCGTACATAGTCCAAGGGCCCGCTAGTTGACCTACGTAGTCCAAGGTCCGCTAGTTAACCTAGATAGTCCAAGTGCTCGCTAGTTAACCTACATAGTACCTGGGCCCGCTAGTTGACCTAGATAGTCCAAGTGCCCTCTAGTTAACCTAGATAGTCCAAGTGCCCGCTAGGTAACCGAAGTAATCCAAATGTCCGATAGGGAAACTACATAGTCCAAGTGCCCGCTAGGTAACCTACATAGTCCATGTGCCCGTTCGTTAACCTAGATAGTCCAAGTGCCTTCGAGGTAACCTAGACTGTCGAAGTGACCGCTAGGTAACCTAGATAGTCCAAGTGTCCGCTAGGTAACCTACATAGTCCAAGTGCCCGCTATGTAACCTAGATAGTCAAAGTGCCCGCTAGGTAACTTACATTGTCCAAGTTCCCGCTAGGTAACCTAGATAGTCCAAGTGCCCATTACCTAACCTAGATAGTCCAAGTGCCCGGTAAGCAACCTACATAGACCAGTGCCCGTTCGTTAACCTAGAAGTCCAAGTGCCCGTTCGTTAACCTAGATAGTTCAAGTGCCCACTAGGTAACCTACATAGTCCAATTGCCCGCTAGGTAACCTATATAGTCCAAGTGCCCGCTAGGTAACCTAGATAGTCCAAGGGCCCGCTAGTTAACCTACATAGTCCAAGTGCCCGCTAAGGAACCTACATAGTCCAAGTGCACCCTAGTTAACCTATATAGTCCAAGTGCCTGCTAGGTAACCTACATAGTGTAAGTGTCCGCTAGTTAACCTACATATTCCAAGTGCCCGCTAGTTAACATAGATAGTCCAAGTGCCCGCTAGGGACCGTACATAGTCCAAGGGCCCGCTAGTTGACCTACGTAGTCCAAGGTCCGCTAGTTAACCTAGATAGTCCAAGTGCTCGCTAGTTAACCTACATAGTACCTGGGCCCGCTAGTTGACCTAGATAGTCCAAGTGCCCTCTAGTTAACCTAGATAGTCCAAGTGCCCGCTAGGTAACCGAAGTAATCCAAATGTCCGATAGGGAAACTACATAGTCCAAGTGCCCGCTAGGTAACCTACATAGTCCATGTGCCCGTTCGTTAACCTAGATAGTCCAAGTGCCTTCGAGGTAACCTAGACTGTCGAAGTGACCGCTAGGTAACCTAGATAGTCCAAGTGCCCGCTAGGTAACTTACATAGTCCAAGTGCCCGCTATGTAACCTAGATAGTCAAAGTGCCCGTTAGGTAACCTAGATAGTCCAAGTGCCCGCTAGGTAACTTACATTGTCCAAGTTCCCGCTAGGTAACCTAGATAGTCCAAGTGCCCATTACCTAACCTAGATAGTCCTAGTGCCCGGTAAGCAACCTACATAGACCAAGGGCCCGTTCGTTAACCTAGAAGTCAAAGTGCCCGTTCGTTAACCTAGATAATCCAAGTTCCCCATAGGTAACCTACATAGTCCAAGTGCCCGCTAGGTAACCTATATAGTCCAAGTGCTCGCTAGGTAACCTACATAGTACCTGGGCCCGCTAGTTGACCTAGATAGTCCAAGTGCCCTCTAGTTAACCTAGATAGTCCAAGTGCCCGCTAGGTAACCGAAGTAATCCAAATGTCCGATAGGGAAACTACATAGTCCAAGTGCCCGCTAGGTAACCTACATAGTCCATGTGCCCGTTCGTTAACCTAGATAGTCCAAGTGCCTTCGAGGTAACCTAGACTGTCGAAGTGACCGCTAGGTAACCTAGATAGTCCAAGTGTCCGCTAGGTAACCTACATAGTCCAAGTGCCCGCTATGTAACCTAGATCGTCAAAGTGCCCGCTAGGTAACTTACATTGTCCAAGTTCCCGCTAGGTAACCTAGATAGTCCAAGTGCCCATTACCTAACCTAGATAGTCCTAGTGCCCGGTAAGCAACCTACATAGACCAAGGGCCCGTTCGTTAACCTAGAAGTCAAAGGGCCCGTTCGTTAACCTAGATAATCCAAGTTCCCCATAGGTAACCTACATAGTCCAAGTGCCCGCTAGGTAACCTATATAGTCCAAGTGCTCGCTAGGTAACCTACATAGTACCTGGGCCCGCTAGTTGACCTAGATAGTCCAAGTGCCCTCTAGTTAACCTAGATAGTCCAAGTGCCCGCTAGGTAACCGAAGTAATCCAAATGTCCGATAGGGATCCTACATAGTCCAAGTGCCCGCTAGGTAACCTACATAGTCCATGTGCCCGTTCGTTAACCTAGATAGTCCAAGTGCCTTCGAGGTAACCTAGACTGTCGAAGTGACCGCTAGGTAACCTAGATAGTCCATGTGCCCGCTAGGTAACTTACATAGTCCAAGTGCCCGCTATGTAACCTAGATAGTCAAAGTGCCCGTTAGGTAACCTAGATAGTCCAAGTGCCCGCTAGGTAACTTACATTGTCCAAGTTCCCGCTAGGTAACCTAGATAGTCCAAGTGCCCATTACCTAACCTAGATAGTCCTAGTGCCCGGTAAGCAACCTATATAGACCAAGGGCCCGTTCGTTAACCTAGAAGTCAAAGTGCCCGTTCGTTAACCTAGATAATCCAAGTTCCCCATAGGTAACCTACATAGTCCAAGTGCCCGCTAGGTAACCTATATAGTCCAAGTGCTCGCTAGGTAACCTAGATAGTCCAAAGGCCCGCTAGTTAACCTACATTCTCCAAGTGTCCGCTAGGAAACCTACATAGTCCAAGGGCCCGCTAGGTAAACTACATAGTCCAAGTGCCCTCTAGGTAACCTAGAGTCCAAGTACTCGCTAGTTAACCTACATAGTCCATGTGCATGCTAGGTAAACTAGATAGTCCAAGTGCCCGCTAAGGAAGCTACATAGTCCAAGTGCACGCTAGTTAACCAAGATAGTCCAAGTGCCCGCTAGATAACCTACATAGCGCAAGTGTCCCGTAGTTAACCTACATAGTTCAAGTGCCCGCTAGGTAACCTAGATAGTCAAACAGCCCGCTAGTTAACCTACATAGTCCAAGTGCCTGGTAGTTAACTTACATAGTTCAAGTGTCCGTAGGGAACATACATAGTCCAAGTGCCCGCTAGGGAACCTATATATTCCAAGTGCCCGTTAGGTAAGCTAGATAGTCCAAATGCCCGCTAGGGAACCCACATAGTCCAAGTGCCCGCTAGGGAACTTACATAGTCCAAGGGCCCGCTGTGGAACCTACATAGTCCAAGTGCCCGTTAGTTAACCTAGATAGTCCAAGTGCCCGCTAGGGAGCCTACATAGTCCAAATGCCCGCTAGGTAACCTAGATAGTCCAAGGGCCCGCTAGGTAACCTACATAGTCCTAGTGCCCCCTAGTTAACCTACATTCTCCAAGTGCCCGATAGTGAACCTACATAGTCCAAGTGCCCGTTAGTTAACCTAGATAGTTCAAGTGCCCGCTTGGTAAACTAGATTGTCCAACAGCCCGCTAAGTAGCCTACATACTCCAAGAACCCGCTAGGTAATGTAGATAGTTCAAGTGCCAGCTAGGTAACCTAGATAGTCCAAGTGCCCGCTAGGTAACCTACAGAGTCTAAGTTCCCGGTAGGTTATCTATATAGTCCAAATGCCCGCTAGGGAACCTACATAGTCCAAGTGCCCGCTAGGTAACCTAGATAATCCAAGTGTCCGCTAGTTAACCTATATCGTCCAAATGCCCGCTAGTTAACCTAGATCGTCGAAGTGCCCGCTAGTTAACCTACATAGTCAATGGACCCGCTAGTTTACCTACATAGTGCAAGAGCCCGCTAGTTAACCTAGATCGTGCAAGTGTCCGCTAGTTAACCTACATAGTCCAATTGCCAGTTAGCTAACCTAAATAGTCCAAGGGCCCGCTAGGTAAACTAGATAATCCAATTGCCGCTAGGGAACATTCATAGTCCAAGTGCCAGCTAGGTAACCTAGATAGTCCAAGTGCCCGCTAGTTAACCTAGATAGTTCTAGTGCCCGTTAGTTAATCTAGATAGTCCATGTGCCCACTAGGGGACATACTTAGTCCAAGTGCCCGTTAGCTAACCTAGATAGTCCAAGTGCCCTCTAGTTAACATTGATCATCCAAGTGCCCTCTAGTTAACCTAGATCGTCCAAGTGCCCGCTAGTTAACCTACATAGTCCAGGGACCAGCTAGTTGACCTACTTAGTCCAGAGTCCGCTGGTTAACCTAGATAGTCCAAGTGCTCGCTAGTTAATCTACATAGTACCTGGGCCCGCTAGTTGACCTAGATCGTCCAAGTGCCCGCTAGGTAACCTAAGTAGTCCAAATGTCCGATAGGGATCCTACATAGTCGAAGTGCCCGCTAGGTAACCTACATAGTCCAAGTGCCCGTTCGTTAACCTAGATAGTCCAAGTGCCAGCTAGGTAACCTAGACTGTCGAAGTGACTGTTAGGTAACCTAGATAGTCCAAGTGCCCGCTAGGTAACCTACATAGTCCAAGTGCCCGCTATGTAACCTAGATAGTCAAAGTGCACGCTAGGTAACTTACATTGTCCAAGTTCCCACTAGGTAACCTAGATAGCCCAAGTGCCCATTACCTAACCTAGATAGTCAAAGTGCCCGGTAAGCAACCTACATAGACCAAGTGCCCGTTCGTTAAATTAGAAGTCCAAGTGCCCGTTCGTCAATCTAGATAGTCCAAGTGCCCACTAGGTAACCTACATAGTCCAAGTGCCCGCTTGGTAACCTATATAGTCCAAGTGCCCGCTAGGTAACCTAGATAGTCCAAGGGCCCGCTAGTTAACCTACATAGTCCAAGTGCCCGCTAGGTAACCTACATTGTCCAAGTGCCCGTTCGTTAACCTAGATAGTCCAAGTGCCCGCTAGGTAACCTAGACTGTCCAAGTGACCGCTTAGAAACCTACATAGTCCAAGTGCCCGCTAGGTAACCTATATAGTCCAAGTGCCCGCTATGTAACCTAGATAGTCCAAGTGCCCGCTAGGTAACTTACATTGTCAAAGTTCCCGCTAGGTAACCTAGATAGTCCAAGTGCCCATTACCTAACCTAGATAGTCCAAGTGCCCGGTAAGCAACCTACATAGACCAAGTGCCCGTTCGTTAACCTAGAAGTCCAAGTGCGCGTTCGTTAACCTAGATAGTCCAAGTGCCCACTAGGTAACCTACATAGTCCAAGTGCCCGCTAGGTAACCTATATAGTCCAAGTGCCCGCTAGGTTACCTAGATAGTCCAAGGGACCGCTACTTAACCTACGTAGTCCAAGTGCCCGCTAAGGAACCTACATAGTCCAAGTGCACGCTAGTTAACCTAGATATTCCAAGTGCCTGCTAGGTAACCTACATAGTGCAAGTGTCCGCTAGTTAACCTACATATTCCAAGTGCCCGCTAGTTAACATAGATAGTCCAAGTGCCCACTAGGGAACGCACATAGTCCAAGTGCCCGCTAGTTAACCTACATAGTCAATGGGCCCGCTAGTTAACCTACATAGTGCAAGAGCCTGCTAGTTAACCTAGATCGTGCAAGTGTCCGCTAGTTAACCTACATAGTCCAAGTGCCAGTTAGCTAACCTAGATAGTCCAAGGGCCCGCTCGTTGACCTACATAGTCCAAGTGCCCGCTAGGTAACCTCGATAATCCAATTGCCCGCTAGGGAACATTCATAGTCCAAGTGCCAGCGAGGTAACCTAGATAGTCCAAGTGCCCGCTAGGTAACCTAGACTGTCGAAGTGAATGCTAGGTAACCTAGATAGTCCAAGTGCCTGCTAGGTAACCTACATAGTCCAAGTGCCCGCTATGTAACCTAGATAGTCAAAGTGAACGCTAGGTAACTTACATTGTCCAAGTTCCCGCTAGGTAACCTAGATAGTCCAAGTGCCCATTACCTAACCTAGATAGTCCAAGTGCCCGGTAAGCAACCTACATAGACCAAGTGCCCGTTCGTTAACCTAGAAATCAAAGTGCCCGTTCGTCAACCTAGATAGTCCAAGTGCCCCCTAGGTAACCGACATAGTCCAAGTGCCCGCTAGGCAACCTATATAGTCCAAGTGCCCGCTAGGTAACATAGATAGTCCAAGGGCCCGCTAGTTAACCTACATAGTCCAAGTGCCCGCTAGGTAACCTACATAGTCCAAGTGCCCGTTCGTTAACCTAGATAGTCTAAGTGCCCGCTAGGTAACCTAGACTGTCGAAGTGACCGCTAAGTAACCTAGATAGTCCAAGTGCCCGCTAGGTAACCTATATGGTCCAAGTGCCCGCTATGTAACCTAGATAGTCAAAGTGCCCGCTAGGTAACCTACATAGTCCAAGTGCCCGTTCGTTAACCTAGATAGTCCAAGTGCCAGCTAGGTAACCTAGACTGTCGAAGTGACTGTTAGGTAACCTAGATAGTCCAAGTGCCCGCTAGGTAACCTACATAGTCCAAGTGCCCGCTATGTAACCTAGATAGTCAAAGTGCACGCTAGGTAACTTACATTGTCCAAGTTCCCACTAGGTAACCTAGATAGCCCAAGTGCCCATTACCTAACCTAGATAGTCAAAGTGCCCGGTAAGCAACCTACATAGACCAAGTGCCCGTTCGTTAAATTAGAAGTCCAAGTGCCCGTTCGTCAATCTAGATAGTCCAAGTGCCCACTAGGTAACCTACATAGTCCAAGTGCCCGCTTGGTAACCTATATAGTCCAAGTGCCCGCTAGGTAACCTAGATAGTCCAAGGGCCCGCTAGTTAACCTACATAGTCCAAGTGCCCGCTAGGTAACCTACATTGTCCAAGTGCCCGTTCGTTAACCTAGATAGTCCAAGTGCCCGCTAGGTAACCTAGACTGTCCAAGTGACCGCTTAGAAACCTACATAGTCCAAGTGCCCGCTAGGTAACCTATATAGTCCAAGTGCCCGCTATGTAACCTAGATAGTCCAAGTGCCCGCTAGGTAACTTACATTGTCAAAGTTCCCGCTAGGTAACCTAGATAGTCCAAGTGCCCATTACCTAACCTAGATAGTCCAAGTGCCCGGTAAGCAACCTACATAGACCAAGTGCCCGTTCGTTAACCTAGAAGTCCAAGTGCGCGTTCGTTAACCTAGATAGTCCAAGTGCCCACTAGGTAACCTACATAGTCCAAGTGCCCGCTAGGTAACCTATATAGTCCAAGTGCCCGCTAGGTTACCTAGATAGTCCAAGGGACCGCTACTTAACCTACGTAGTCCAAGTGCCCGCTAAGGAACCTACATAGTCCAAGTGCACGCTAGTTAACCTAGATATTCCAAGTGCCTGCTAGGTAACCTACATAGTGCAAGTGTCCGCTAGTTAACCTACATATTCCAAGTGCCCGCTAGTTAACATAGATAGTCCAAGTGCCCACTAGGGAACGCACATAGTCCAAGTGCCCGCTAGTTAACCTACATAGTCAATGGGCCCGCTAGTTAACCTACATAGTGCAAGAGCCTGCTAGTTAACCTAGATCGTGCAAGTGTCCGCTAGTTAACCTACATAGTCCAAGTGCCAGTTAGCTAACCTAGATAGTCCAAGGGCCCGCTCGTTGACCTACATAGTCCAAGTGCCCGCTAGGTAACCTCGATAATCCAATTGCCCGCTAGGGAACATTCATAGTCCAAGTGCCAGCGAGGTAACCTAGATAGTCCAAGTGCCCGCTAGGTAACCTAGACTGTCGAAGTGAATGCTAGGTAACCTAGATAGTCCAAGTGCCTGCTAGGTAACCTACATAGTCCAAGTGCCCGCTATGTAACCTAGATAGTCAAAGTGAACGCTAGGTAACTTACATTGTCCAAGTTCCCGCTAGGTAACCTAGATAGTCCAAGTGCCCATTACCTAACCTAGATAGTCCAAGTGCCCGATAAGCAACCTACATAGACCAAGTGCCCGTTCGTTAACCTAGAAATCAAAGTGCCCGTTCGTCAACCTAGATAGTCCAAGTGCCCCCTAGGTAACCGACATAGTCCAAGTGCCCGCTAGGTAACCTATATAGTCCAAGTGCCCGCTAGGTAACATAGATAGTCCAAGGGCCCGCTAGTTAACCTACATAGTCCAAGTGCCCGCTAGGTAACCTACATAGTCCAAGTGCCCGTTCGTTAACCTAGATAGTCTAAGTGCCCGCTAGGTAACCTAGACTGTCGAAGTGACCGCTAAGTAACCTAGATAGTCCAAGTGCCCGCTAGGTAACCTATATGGTCCAAGTGCCCGCTATGTAACCTAGATAGTCAAAGTGCCCGCTAGGTATCTTACATTGTCCAAGTTCCCGCTAGGTAACCTAGATAGTCCAAGTGCCCATTATCTAACCTAGATAGTCCAAGTGCCCGGTAAGCAACCTACATAGACCAAGTGCCCGTTCGTTAACCTAGAAGTCCAAGTGCCCGTTCGTTAACCTAGATAGTCTAAGTGCCCACTAGGTAACCTACAGAATCCAAGTGCCCGCTAGGTAACCTATATAGTCCAAGTGCCCGCTAGGTAACCTAGATAGTCCAAGGGCCCGCTAGTTAACCTACATAGTCCAAGTGCCCGCTAAGGAACCTACATAGTCCAAGTGCACGCTAGTTAACCTAGATAGTCCAAGTGCCTGCTAGGTAACCTACATAGTGCAAGTGTCCGCTAGTTAACCTACATATTCCAAGTGCCCGCTAGTTAACAGAGATAGTCCAAGTGCCCGCTAGGGAAAGTACATAGTCCACGTGCCCGCTAGTTAACCTACATAGTCAATGGGCCCGCTAGTTAACCTACATAGTGCAAGAGCCCTCTAGTTAACCTAGATCGTGCAAGTGTCCGCTAGTTAACCTACATAGTCCAAGTGCCAGTTAGCTAACCTAGATAGTCCAAGGGCCCGCTAGTTGACCTACATAGTCCAAGTGCCCGCTAGGTAACCTCGATAATCCAATTGACCGCTAGGGAACATTCATAGTCCAAATGCCAGCTAGGTAACCTAGATAGACCAAGTGGCCGCTAGTTAACCTAGATAGTCCTAGTGCCCGTTAGCTAATCTAGATAGTCCATGTGCCCACTAGGGGACGTACTTAGTCCAAGTGCCCTTTAGCTAACCTAGATAGTCCATGTGCCCGCTAGTTAACATTGATCATCCAAGTGCCTTCTAGTTAACCTAGATCGGCCAAGTGCCCGCTAGTTAACCTCCATAGTCAAAGGGCCCGCTAGTTGACCTACGTATTCCAAGGTCCGCTAGTTAACCTAGATAGTCCAAGTGCTCGCTAGTTAACCTACATAGTACCTGGGCCCGCAGGTTGACCTAGATAGTCCAAGTGCCCTCTAGTTAACCTAGATAGTCCAAGTGCCCGCTAGGTAACCGAAGTAGTCCAAATGTCCGATAGGGATCCTACATAGTCCAAGTGCCCGTTCGTTAACCTAGATAGTCCAAGTACCCGCTAGGTAACCTAGACTGTCGAAGTGACCGCTAGGTAACCTAGATAGTCCAAGTGCCCTCTTGGTAACTTACATAGTCCAAGTGCCCGCTATGTAACCTACATAGTCAAAGTGCCCGTTAGGTAACCTAGATTGTCCAAGTGCCCGCTAGGTAACTTACATTGTCCAAGTTTCCGGTAGGTAACCTAGATAGTCCAAGTGTCCATTACCTAACCTAGATAGTCCAAGTGCCCGGTAAGCAACCTACATAGACCAAGTGCCCATTCGTTAACCTAGAAGTCCAACTGCCCGTTCGTTAACCTAGATAGTCCAAGTGCCCAGTAGGTAACCTACATAGTCCAAGTGCCCGCTAGGTAACCTGTATAGTCCAAGTGCTCGCTAGGTAACCTAGATAGTCCAAAGGCCCGCTAGTTAACCTACATTCTCCAAGTACCCGATAGGGAACCTACATAGTCCAAGTGCCCGTTGGTTAACCTAGAAAGTCCAAGTGCCCGATGGTAACCTAGACTGTCCAATTGTCCGCTAGGTACCTACATAGTCCAAGTGCAGGTTCGTTAACCTAGATAGTCCAAGTGCCCGCTAGGTAACCTACATAGTCCAAGGGTCCGCTAGGTAACCTATATAGTCCAAGTGCCCGTTAGTTAACCTACATAGTCCAAGTGCCCGCTAAGAAACCTAGATGTTCCAAGTGTCCCTTAGGTAACCTAGATAGTCCAAGTGCCCGCTACGTAAACTACATAGTCCAAGTTCCCGCTAGGTAACCTAGATAGTCAAAGTGCCCGTTACCTAACCTAGATAGTCCAATTGCCCGCTTTGCAACATACATAGTCCAAGTGCCCCTTCGTTAACCTAGAAGTCCAAAAACCCGCTAGGTAAACTAGACTGTCCAAGTTCCCGCTAGGTTACCTACATAGTCCAAATGCCCGTTCGGTAACCTAGATAGTCCAAGTGCCCGCTAGTTAACCTACATAGTCCAAGTGCCTGCTAGGTAAGCTAGATAGTCCAAGGGCCCGCTAGGTAACTTACATATTCCAAGTGCCCGCTAGGTAACCTGGATAGTCCAAGTGCCCGTTCGTTAACCTAGATGGTCCAATTGCCCGCTAGGTAACCTAGATTGTCCATGTGTCCGCTAGGTTACCTACATAGTCCAAGTGCACGTTCGTTAACCTAGATAGTCCAAGTGCCCGCTAGGTAACCTACATAGTCCAAGTGCCCGCAAGGTAACCTATATTGTCCAAGTTCCACCTATGTAACCTAGATCGTGCAACTGTCCGCTAGTTAACCTACATAGTCCAAGTGCCCGCTAGGTAAACTAGTTAGTCCAAGTGCCCGCTAAGGAACCTACATAGTCCAAGTGCACGCTAGTTAACCTAGATAGTCCAAGTGCCGCTAGGTAACCTACATAGTGCAAGTGTCCCCTAGTTAACCTACATAGTCCAAGTGCCCGCTAGTTAACATAGATAGTCCAAGTGCCCGCTAGGGAACGTACATAGTCCAAGTGGCCGCTCGGTAACCTAAAAAGTGCATGTGCCCGGTAGTTAACCTACACTGTCCTAGTGCCCGCTAGGTAACCTAGATAGTCCAAGGGCCCGCTAGTTAACGTACATAGTCCAAGTGCCCGGTAGTTAACTTACATAGTTCAAGTGTCTGTAGGGAACATACAGTGTCCAAGTGCCCACTAGGGAACCTATGTAGTCCAAGTGCCCGCTAGGGAATCTACATAGTCCTAGGGCCCGCTAGTTAACGTAGATAGTCCAAGTGCCGCTAGTTAATCTACACTGTTCAAGGGCCCGCTAGTTAACCTACGTAGTCCAAGTACCCGCTAGTTAACCTAGATCGTCCAAGTGTCCGTTAGTTAACCTACATAATACAAGTGCCCACTAGGGAACCAAGATAGTCCAAGTTCCCGCTCTGGAACCTACATAGTCCAAGTGCCCGCTCTGGAACATACATAGTCCAAAATCCCGCTAGGGAATCTACATAGTCCAAGGGCCCGCTAGTTAACGTAGATAGTCCAAGTGCCGCTAGTTAATCTACATAGTCCAAGGGCCCGCTAGTTAACCTACATAGTCCAAGTACCCGCTAGTTAACCTAGATCGTCCAAGTGCACGCTAGTTAACCTACATAGTCCAAGGGTCCGCTAGTTAACTTACATCGTCCAAGGGCCCGCTAGTTAACCTACATAGTCCAAGTGCCCGCAAGGTAACCTAGACAGTTCAAGTGACCACTAGGTTACCTACATAATCCAAGTGCCCATTCATTAACCTACATAGTCCAAGTGCCCGCTGGGTAACCAATATAGTCCAAATGCCCGTTAGGGACCCTAATAGTCCAAATGCCCGCTAGTTTACCTAGATAGATCAAGTGCTCGCTAGTGAACCTAGATAGTCCAAGTGCCCGCTAGTTAACCTAGATAGACCAAGTGCCCGCTAGGGAACCAATCTAGTCCACGTGCCCGATAGGGAACCTACATAGTCCAAGTGCCCGCTAGTTAACATGGATAGTCCAAGTGCCCGCTAGGTAACGTACATAATCCAAGTGCCCACTAGGGAACGTAGATAGTCCAAGTGCCCGCTAGGGAACGTACATCGTCCAAGTGCCCGCCAGGTAACCTAGATAGTGCAAGTGCCGGGTAGTTAACCTAGATAGTCCAAGTGCCTGCTAGGTAACCTAGATAGTCAAACAGCCCGCTAGGTAACCTAGATAGACCAAGGGCCCGCTAGTTAACCTAAATAGTCCAAGTGCCTGGTAGTTAACTTACATAGTTCAAGTGTCCGTAGGGAACATACATAGTCCCAGTGCCCACCAGGGAACCTATATAGTCCAAGTGCCTGTTAGGTAACCTAGATAGTCCAAATGCCTGCTAGGGAACCCACATAGTCCAAGTGCCCGCTGGGGAACTAACATAGTCCAAGGGCCCGCTAGGGAACCTACATAGTCCAAGTGCCCGTTAGTTAACCTAGATAGTCCAAGTGCCCGCTAGGTAACCTAGATTGTCAAATAGCACGCTAGGTAACCTAGATAGTCCAAGGGCCCGCTAGTTAACCTACATAGTCCAAGTGCCTGGTAGTTAACTTACATAGTTCAAGTGTCCGTAGGGAACATACATAGTCCAAGTGCCCGCTAGGGAACCTATATATTCCAAGTGCCCGTTAGGTAACCTAGATAGTCCAAATGCCCGCTAGGGAACCCACATAGTCCATGTGCCCGCTAGGGAACTTACATAGTCCAAGGGCCCGCTAGGGAATCTACATAGTCCAAGTGCCCGTTAGTTAACCTAGATAGTCCAAGTGCCCGCTAGTGAGCCTACATAGTCCAAATGCCCGCTAGGTAACCTAGATAGTCCAAGGGCCTGCTAGGTAACCTACATAGTCCTAGTGCCCCCTAGTTAACCTACATTCTCCAAGTGCCCGATAGTGAACCAACATAGTCCAAGTGCCCGTTAGTTAACCTAGATAGTCCAAGTGCCCGCTTGGTAACCTAGATAGTCCAAGAGCCCGCTAAGTAACCTACATACTCCAAGAACCTTCTAGGTAACATAGATAGTTCATGTGCCAGCTAGGCACCCTAGATAGTCCAAGTGCCCGCTAGGTAACCTACAGAATCTAAGTTCCCGCTAGGTTATCTATATAGTCCAAATGCCCGCTAGGGAACCTATATAGTCCAAGTGCCCGCTAGGTAACCTAGATAATCCAAGTGCCCGCTAGTTAACCTATATCGTCCAAGTGCCCTCTAGGTAACCTAGATAGTCCAAGTGCCCGCTAGGTAACCTAAGTAGTCCAAATGTCCGATAGGGATCCTACATAGTACAAGTGCCCGCTAGGTAACCTATATAGTCCAAATGCCCGTTCGTTAACCTAGATAGTCCTAGTGCCCGCTAGGTAAGCTAGACTGTCGAAGTGACCGCTAGGTAACCTAGATAGTCCAAGTGCCCGCTAGGTAACCTACATAGTCCAAGGGCCCGCTATGTAACCTAGATAGTCAAAGTGCCCGTTAGGTAACCTCGATAGTCCAAGTGCCCGCTAGGTAACTTACATTGTCCAAGTTCCCGCTAGGTAACCTAGATAGTCCAAGTGCCCATTACCTAACCTAGATAGTCCATGTGCCTGGTAAGCAACCTACATAGACCAAGTGCCCGTTCGTTAACCTAGAAGTCCTAGTGCCCGTTCGTTAACCTAGATAGTCCAAGTGCCCACTAGGTAACCTACATAGTACAAGTGCCCGCTAGGTAACCTATATAGTCCAAGTGCCCGCTAGGTAACCAAGATAGTCCAAGGGCCCGTTAGTTAACCTAGATAGTCCAAGTGCCCGCTAGTTAACCTACACCAAGTGCCCGCTACGTAACCTAGATAGTCCAAGGCACGCTAGTTAACCTACATAGTCCAAGTGCCCGCTAAGGAACCTACATAGTCCAAGTGCACACTAGTTAACCTAGATAGTCCAAGTGCCCGCTAGGTAACCTAGATAGTCCAAGTGCCTGCTAGGTAACCTACATAGTGCAAGTCTCCGCTAGTTAACCTACATATTCCAAGTGCCCGCTAGTTAACAGAGATAGTCCAAGTGCCCGCTAGGGAACGTACATAATCCAAGTGCCCGCTAGTTAACCTACATAGTCAATGGGCCTGCTAGTTAACCTACATAGTGCATGAGCCCGCTAGTTAACCTAGATCGTGCAAGTGTCCGCTAGTTAACCTACATAGTCCAAGTGCCAGTTAGCTAACCTAGATTGTCCAAGGGCCCGCTAGGTAACCTAGATAATCCAATTGCCCGCTAGAGAACATTCATAGTCTAAGTGCCAGCTAGGTAACCTAGATAGTCCAAGTGCCCGCTAGTTAACCTAGATAGTCCTAGTGCCCGTTAGTTAATCTAGATAGTCCATGTCCCCACTAGGGGACGTACTTAGTCCAAGTGCCCTTTAGCTAACCTAGATAGTCCAAGTGCCCGCTAGTTAACATTGATCATCCAAGTGCCCTCTAGTTAACCTAGATCGTCCAAGTGCCCGCTAGTTAACCTACATAGTCCAAGGGCCCGCTAGTGGACCTATGTAGTCCAAGGTCCGTTAGTTAACCTAGATAGTCCAAGTGCTCGCTAGTTAACCTACCTAGTACCTGGGACCGCTAGTTGACCTAGATAGTCCAAGTGCCCTCTAGTTAACCTAGATAGTCCAAGTGCCCGCTAGGTAACCTAAGTAGTCCAAATGTCCGATAGGTATCCTACATAGTCCAAGTGCCCGCTAGGTAACCTACATAGTCCAAGTGCCCGTTCTTTAACCTAGATAGTCCAAGTGCCCGCTAGGTAACCTAGACTGTCGAAGTGACCGCTAGGTAACGTAGATAGTCCAAGTGCCCGCTAGGTAACCTAGACAGTCCAAGTGCCCGCTAGGTTACCTGCATATTCCAAGTGCCCGTTCGTTAACCTAGATAGTCCAAGTGCCCAGTAGGTAACCTACATAGTCCAAGTGCCCGCTAGGTAACCTATATAGTCCAAGTGCCCGCTAGGTAACCTAGATAGTCCAAGGGCCCGCACGTTAACCTACATTCTCCAAGTGCCCGATAGGGAACCTACATAGTCCAAGTGCCCGTTAGTTAACCTAGAAAATCCAAGTGCCCGATGGTAACCTAGACTGTCCAATTGTCTGCTAGGTTACCTACATAGTCCAAGTGCACGTTCGTTAACCTAGATAGTCCAAGTGCCCGCTAGGTAACCTACATAGTCCAAGGGTACACTAGGTAACCTATATAGTCCAAGTGCCCGTTAGTTAACCTACATAGTCCAAGTGCCCGCTAAGAAACCTAGATGTTCCACGTGTCCGTTAGGTAACCTAGATAGTCCAAGTGCCCGCTAGGTAAACTACATAGTCCAAGTTCCCGCTAGGTAACCTAGATAGTCCAAGAGCCCGCTAAGTAACCTACATACTCCAAGAACCTTCTAGGTAACATAGATAGTTCATGTGCCAGCTAGGCACCCTAGATAGTCCAAGTGCCCGCTAGGTAACCTACAGAATCTAAGTTCCCGCTAGGTTATCTATATAGTCCAAATGCCCGCTAGGGAACCTATATAGTCCAAGTGCCCGCTAGGTAACCTAGATAATCCAAGTGCCCGCTAGTTAACCTATATCGTCCAAGTGCCCTCTAGGTAACCTAGATAGTCCAAGTGCCCGCTAGGTAACCTAAGTAGTCCAAATGTCCGATAGGGATCCTACATAGTCCAAGTGCCCGCTAGGTAACCTATATAGTCCAAATGCCCGTTCGTTAACCTAGATAGTCCTAGTGCCCGCTAGGTAACCTAGACTGTCGAAGTGACCGCTAGGTAACCTAGAGAGTCCAAGTGCCCGCTAGGTAACCTACATAGTCCAAGGGACCGCTATGTAACCTAGATAGTCAAAGTGCCCGTTAGGTAACCTAGATAGTCCAAGTACCCGCTAGGTAACTTACATTGTCCAAGTTCCCGCTAGGTAACCTAGATAGTCCAAGTGCCCATTACCTAACCTAGATAGTCCAAGTGCCTGGTAAGCAACCTACATAGACCAAGTGCCCGTTCGTTAACCTAGAAGTCCTAGTGCCCGTTCGTTAACCTAGATAGTCCAAGTGCCCACTAGGTAACCTACATAGTCCAAGTGCCCGCTAGGTAACCTATATAGTCCAAGTGCCCGCTGGTAAACCAGATAGTCCAAGGGCCCGTTAGTTAACCTAGATAGTCCAAGTGCCCGCTAGTTAACCTACATACCAAGTGCCCGCTACGTAACCTAGATAGTCCAAGGGCACGCTAGTTAACCTACATAGTCCAAGTGCCCGCTAAGGAACCTACATAGTCCAAGTGCACGCTAGTTAACCTAGATAGTCCAAGTGCCCGCTAGTTAACCTAGATAGTCCAAATGCCTGCTAGGTAACCTACATAGTGCAAGTCTCCGCTAGTTAACCTACATATTCCAAGTGCCCGCTAGTTAACAGAGATAGTCCAAGTGCCCGCTAGGGAACGTACATAATCCAAGTGCCCGCTAGTTAACCTACATAGTCAATGGGCCTGCTAGTTAACCTACATAGTGCATGAGCCCGCTAGTTAACCTAGATCGTGCAAGTGTCCGCTAGTTAACCTACATAGTCCAAGTGTCAGTTAGCTAACCTAGATAGTCGAAGGGCCCGCTAGGTAACCTAGATAATCCAATTGCCCGCTAGGGAACATTCATAGTCTAAGTGCCAGCTAGGTAACCTAGATAGTCCTAGTGCCCGTTAGTTAACATTGATCATCCAAGTGCCCTCTAGTTAACCTACATCGTCCAAGTGCCCGCTAGTTAACCTACATAGTCCAAGGGCCCGCTAGTAGACCTACGTAGTCCAAGGTCCGCTAGTTAACCTAGATAGTCCAAGTGCTCGCTAGTTAACCTACCTAGTACCTGGGCCCGCTAGTTGACCTAGATAGTCCAAGTGCCCTCTAGTTAACCTAGATAGTCCAAGTGCCCGCTAGGTAACCTAAGTAGTCCAAATGTCCGATAGGGATCCTACATAGTCCAAGTGCCCGCTAGGCAACCTACATAGTCTAAGTGCCCGTTCGTTAACCTAGATAGTCCAAGTGCCCGCTAGGTAACCTAGACTGTCGAAGTGACCGCTATGTAACCTAGATAGTCCAAGTGCCCGCTAGGTAACCTACATAGTCCAAGTGCCCACTATGTAACCTAGATAGTCAAAGTGCCCGTTAGGTAACCTAGATAGTCCAAGTGCCCGCTAGGTAACTTACATTGTCCAAGTCCCGCTAGGTAACCTAGACAGTCCAAGTGCCCATTACCTAACCTAGATAGTCCAAGTGCCCGGTAAGCCACCTACATAGACCAAATGCCCGTTCGTTAACCTAGAAGTCCATGTGCCCGTTCGTTAACCTAGATAGTCCAAGTGCCCAGTAGGTAACCTACATAGTCCAAGTGCCCGCTAGGTAACCTATATAGTCCAAGTGCCCGCTAGGTAACCTAGATAGTCCAAGGGCCCGCAAGTTAACCTACATTCTCCAAGTGCCCGATAGGGAACCTACATAGTCCAAGTGCCCGTTAGTTCACCTAGAAAGTCCAAGTGCCCGATGGTAACCTAGACTGTCCAATTGTCTGCTAGGTTACCTACATAGTCCAAGTGCACGTTGGTTAACCTAGATAGTCCAAGTGCCCGCTAGGTAACCTACATAGTCCAAGGGTACACTAGGTAACCTATATAGTCCAAGTGACCGTTAGTTAACCTACATAGTCCAAGTGCCCGCTAAGAAACCTTGATGTTCCACGTGTCCGTTAGGTAACCTAGATAGTCCAAGTGCCCGCTAGGTAAACTACATAGTCCAAGTTCCCGCTAGGTAACCTAGATAGTCCAAGTGCCCGTTACCTAACCAAGATAGTCCGATTGCCCGCTATGCAACATACATAGTCGAAGTGCCCGTTCGTTAACCTAGAAGTCCAGGAACCCGCTAGGTAACCTAGACTGTCCAAGTTCCCGCTAGGTTACCTACATAGTCCAAATGCCCGTTCAGTAACCTAGATAGTCCAAGTGCCCGCTAGTTAACCTACATAGTCCAAGTGCCAGCTAGGTAACCTAGATAGTCCAAGGGCCCGCTAGGTAACTTACATATTCCAAGTGCCCGCTAGGTAACCTAGATAGTTCAAGTGCCCGTTCGTTAACCTAGATAGTCCAATTGCCCGCTGGGTAACCTAGATTGTCCAAGTGTCCACTAGGTTACCTACATAGTCCAAGTGCACGTTCGTTAACCTAGATAGTCCAAGTGCCCGCTAGGTAACCTACATAGTACAAGTGCCCGCAAGGTAACCTATATAGTCCAAGATCCAGTTACGTGACCTAGATCGTGCAACTGTCCGCTAGTTAACCTACATAGTCCAAGTGCATGCTAGGTAAACTAGTTAGTCCAAGTGCCCGCTAAGGAACCTACATAGTCCAAGTGCACGCTAGTTAACCTAGATAGTCCAAGTGCCGCTAGGTAATCTACATAGTGCAAGTGTCCCCTAGTTAACCTACATAGTCCAAGTGCCCGCTAGTTAACATAGATAGTCCAAGTGCCCGCTAGGGAACGTACATAGTCCAAGTGCCCGCTAGGTAACCTAGATTGTGCATGTGCCCTGTAGTTAACCTACATAGTCCAAGTGCCCGGTAGTTAACTTACATAGTTCAAGTGTCTGTAGGGAACATACAGAGTCCAAGTGCCCCCTAGGGAACCTATGTAGTCCAAGTGCCCGCTAGGGAATCTACATAGTCCTAGGGCCCGCTAGTTAACGTAGATAGTCCAAGTGCCGCTAGTTAATCTACACTGTTCAAGGGCCCGCTAGTTAACCTACATAGTCCAAGTACCCGCTAGTTAACCTAGATCGTCCAAGTGTCCGCTAGTTAACCTACATAGTACAAGTGCCCGCTAGGGAACCTAGATAGTCCAAGTGCCGCTCTGGAACCTATATAGTCCAAGTGCCCGCCCTGGAACATACATAGTCCAATAGCCCGCTAGGGAATCTATATAGTCCAAGGGCCGGCTAGTTAATGTAGATAGTCCAAGTGCCGCTAGTTAATCTACATAGTCCAAGGGCCCGCTAGTTAACCTACATAGTCCAAGTACCCGCTAGTTAACCTTGATCGTCCAAGTGCACGCTAGTTCACCTACATAGTCCAAGGGCCCGCTAGCTAACCTACATCGTCCAAGGGTCCGCTAGTTAACCTAGATAGTCCAAGTGCCCGCTAGTTAACCTACATAGTCCAAGTGCCCGCTAGTTAACCTAGACAGTTCAAGTGACCACTAGGTTACCTACATAATCCAAGTGCCCGTTCGTTAACCTACATAGTACAAGTGCCCGCTAGGTAACCAATATAGTCCAAATGCCCGTTAGGGACCCTAATAGTCCAAATGCCCGCTAGTTTACCTAGATAGATCAAGTGCTCGCTAGTTAACTTAGATAGTCCAAGTGCCCGCTAGTTAACCTAGATAGACCAAGTGCCCGCTAGGGAACCAATCTAGTCCACGTGCCCGATAGGGAACCTACATAGTCCACTGCCCGCTAGTTAACATAGATAGTCCAAGTGCCTGCTAGGTAACGTACATAGTCCAAGTGCCCGTTAGGTAACGTAGATAGTCCAAGTGCCCGCTAGGGAACGTACATTGTCCAAGTGCCCGCTAGGTAACCTAGATAGTCCAAGTACCCACTAGTTAACCTACATAGTCCAAGTGCCTGCTAGGTAACCTAGATAGTCCAAGTGCCCACTAGTTAACCTACATAGTCCAGGTTCACCCTAGGTAACCTAGATAGTCCAAGGGCCCAGTAGGTAACCTACATTGTCCTAGTGCCCCCTAGTTAAACTACATCCTCCAAGTGCCCGATAGGGAACCTACATAGTCCAATTGCCCGCTAGGTAACCTATATAGTCCAAATGCCCGCTAGTTAACCTACATAGTCCAAGTGCCCAATAGGGAACCTATATAATCCAAGTGCCCGCTAGGGAACCTATATAGTCCAAGTGCCCGCTAGGGAACCCACATAGTCCAAGTGCCCACTAGGGAACTTACATAGTCCAAGGACCCCTCTAGGGAACCTACATATTCTTAGAACCCGCAAGGTAACGTAGATAGTTCAAGTGCCAACTAGGTAACCTAGATAGTCCAAGTGCTGCTAGGTAACCTACAAAGTCTAAGTGCCCCTAGGTAATCTATATAGTCCAAATGCCCGCTAGGGAGCCTACATAATCCACATGCCCGTTAGGTAACCTAGATAGTCCAAGGGCCCGCTAGGTAACCTACATAGTCCTAGTGCCCCCTAGTTAACCTACATTCTCCAAGTGCCCGATAGGGAACCTACATAGTCCAAGTGCCCGTTCGTTTACCTAGAAAGTCCAAGTGACCGCTTGGTAACCTAGATAGTCCAACATCCCGCTAGGTGACCTACATACTCCAAGAACCCGCTAGGTAACGTAGATAGTTCAAGTACCATCTAGGTAACCTAGATAGTCTAAGTGCCCGCTAGGTAACCTACAGTGTCTAATGCCCGCTAGCTTATCTATATAGTCCAAATGCTGCAAGGGAACCTACATAATCCAAGTGCCCGCTAGGTAACCCAGATAATCCAAGTGCCCGCTAGTTAACCTATATCCTCCAAGTGCCCGCTCGTTAACCTAGATCGTCGAAGTGCCCTCTAGTTAACCTACATAATGCAAGAGCCCGCTAGTTAACCTAGATCGTGGAAGTGTCCGCTAGTTAACCTACATAGTCCAAGTGCCACTTAACTAACCTAGATAGTCCAAGGACCCGCTAGTTGACCTACATAGTCCAAGTGCCCGCTAGGTAACCTAGATAATCCAAGTGTCCGCTAGGGAACATTCATAGTCCAAGTGCCCGCTAGTTAACCTAGATAGTCCTAGAGCCCGTTAGTTAACCTAGATAGTCCAAGTGCCCAGTAGGGGACGTACTTAGTCCAAGTGCCCGTTAGCTAACCTAGATAGTCCAAGTGCCCGCTGGTTAACATTGATCATCCAAGTGCCCGCTATTTATCCTAGATAGTCCAAGTGCACGCTAGTTAACCTAGATTGTCCAAGTGCCCTCTAGTTAACCTAGATCGTTCAAGTGCCCGCTAGTTAACCTACATAGACCAAGGGCCCGCTAGTTAACCTACGTAGTCCAAGGTCCGCTAGTTATCCTAGATAGTCCAAGTGCTCGCTAGTTAACCTACATAGTACAAGGGCCCGCTAGTTGACCTAGATAGTCCAAGTGCCCGCTAGGTAACCTAAGTAGTCCAAATGTCCCATAGGGATCCTACATAGTCTAAGTGCCGCTAGGTAACCTGCATAGTCCAAATGCCCGTTCGTTAACCTAGATAGTCCAAGTGCCCGCTAGGTAACCTAGACTGTCCAAGTGCCCGCTAGGTTACCTATATAGTCCAAGTGCCTGTTCGTTAACCTAGATAGTCCAAGTGCCCGCTAGGAAACCTACATAGTCCAAGGGCCCTCTAGGTAACCTAGAGTCCAAGTACTCGCTAGTTAACCTACATAGTCCATGTGCCTGCTAGGTAAACTAGATAGTCCAAGTGCCCGCTAAGGAAGCTACATAGTCCAAGTGCACGCTAGTTAAACAAGATAGTCCAAGTGCCCGCTAGTTAACCTAGATAGTCCAAGTGCCGCTAGGTAACCTACATAGTGCAAGTGTCCCCTAGTTAACCTACATAGTCCCAGTGCCCGCTAGTTAACATAGATAGTCCAAGTGCCCGCTAGGGAACGTACATAGTCCAAGTGCCCGCCAGGTAACCTAGATAGTGCAAGTGCCCGGTAGTTAACCTACGTAGTCCAAGTGCCCGCTAGGTAACCTAGATAGTCCAAGGGCCCGCTAGTTAACCTACATAGTCCAAGTGCCTGGTGGTTAACTTACACAGTTCAAGTGTCCATAGGGAACATACATAGTCCAGGTGTCCACGTGGGAACCTACATAGTCCAAGTGTCCGTTAGTTAACCTAGATAGTCCAAGTGCCCGCTAGGTAACCTAGATAGTCAAACAGCCCGCTAGGTAACCTAATAGTCCAAGGACCCGCTAGTTAACCTACATAGTCCAAGTGCCTGGTAGTTAACTTACATAGTTCAAGTGTCCGTAGGGAACATACATAGTCCAAGTGCCCGCTTGGGAACCTATATATTCCAAGTGCCCGTTAGGTAACCTAGATAGTCCAAATGCCCGCTAGGGAACCCACATAGTCCAAGTGCCCGCTAGGGAACTTACATAGTCCAAGGGCCCGCTAGGGAACCTACATAGTCCAAGTGCCCGTTAGTTAACCTAGATAGTCCAAGTGCCCGCTAGTGAGCCTACATAGTCCAAATGCCCGCTAGGTAACCTAGATAGTCCAAGGGCCTGCTAGGTAACCTACATAGTCCTAGTGCCCCCTAGTTAACCTACATTCTCCAAGTGCCCGATAGTGAACCAACATAGTCCAAGTGCCCGTTAGTTAACCTAGATAGTCCAAGTGCCCGCTTGGTAACCTAGATAGTCCAAGAGCCCGCTAAGTAACCTACATACTCCAAGAACCTTCTAGGTAACATAGATAGTTCATGTGCCAGCTAGGCACCCTAGATAGTCCAAGTGCCCGCTAGGTAACCTACAGAATCTAAGTTCCCGCTAGGTTATCTATATAGTCCAAATGCCCGCTAGGGAACCTATATAGTCCAAGTGCCCGCTAGGTAACCTAGATAATCCAAGTGCCCGCTAGTTAACCTATATCGTCCAAGTGCCCTCTAGGTAACCTAGATAGTCCAAGTGCCCGCTAGGTAACCTAAGTAGTCCAAATGTCCGATAGGGATCCTACATAGTACAAGTGCCCGCTAGGTAACCTATATAGTCCAAATGCCCGTTCGTTAACCTAGATAGTCCTAGTGCCCGCTAGGTAAGCTAGACTGTCGAAGTGACCGCTAGGTAACCTAGATAGTCCAAGTGCCCGCTAGGTAACCTACATAGTCCAAGGGCCCGCTATGTAACCTAGATAGTCAAAGTGCCCGTTAGGTAACCTCGATAGTCCAAGTGCCCGCTAGGTAACTTACATTGTCCAAGTTCCCGCTAGGTAACCTAGATAGTCCAAGTGCCCATTACCTAACCTAGATAGTCCAAGTGCCTGGTAAGCAACCTACATAGACCAAGTGCCCGTTCGTTAACCTAGAAGTCCTAGTGCCCGTTCGTTAACCTAGATAGTCCAAGTGCCCACTAGGTAACCTACATAGTACAAGTGCCCGCTAGGTAACCTATATAGTCCAAGTGCCCGCTAGGTAACCTAGATAGTCCAAGGGCCCGCTAGTTAACCTACATAGTCCAAGTGCCTGGTGGTTAACATACACAGTTCAAGTGTCCATAGGAACATACATAGTCCAGGTGTCCACTTGGGAACCTACATAGTCCAAGTGTCCGTTAGTTAACCTAGATAGTCCAAGTGCCCGCTAGGTAACCTAGATAGTCAAACAGCCCGCTAGGTAACCTAGATAGTCCAAGGACCCGCTAGTTAACCTACATAGTCCAAGTGCCTGGTAGTTAACTTACATAGTTCAAGTGTCCGTAGGAACATACATACTCCAAGTGCCCGCTAGGGAACCTATATACCAAGTGCCCGTTAGGTAACCGAGATAGTCCAAATGCCCGCTAGGGAACCCACATAGTCCAAGTGCCCGCTAGGGAACTTACATAGTCCAAGGGCCCGCTAGGGAACCTACATAGTCCAAGTACCGGTTAGTTAACCTAGATAGTCCAAGTGCCCGCTAGGGAGCTACATAGTCCAAATGCCTCGGTAACCTAGATAGTCCAAGGGCCCGCTAGGTAACCTACATAGTCCTAGTGCCCCCTAGTTAGCCTACATTCACCAAGTGCCCGATAGTGAACCTACATAGTCCAAGTGCCCGTTAGTTAACCTAGATAGTCCAAGTGCCCGCTTGGTAACCTAGATAGTCCAAAAGCCCGATTAGTAGCCTACATACTCCAAGAACCCGCTAGGTAACATAGATAGTTCAAGTGCCAGCTAGGTAACCTAGATAGTCCAAGTGCCCGCTATGTAACCTATATAGTCCAAGTGCCCGCTAGGTAACCTACATAGTCAATGGGCCCGCTATTTTACCTACATAGTGCAAGAGCCCGCTAGTTAACCTAGATCGTGCAAGTGTCCGCTAGTTAACCTACATAGGTCCAAGTGCCAGTTAGCTAACCTAGATAGTCCAAGGGCCCGCTAGTTGACCTACATAGTACAAGTGCCCGCTACATAACCTAGATAATCTATTTGCCCGCAAGGGAACATTCATAGTCCAAGTGCCAGCTAGGAAACCTAGTTAGTCCCAATGCCCTCTAGTTAACCTAGATAGTCTTAGTGCCCGTTAGTAATCCAGATAGTCCATGTGCCCACTACGGGACGTACTTAGTCCAAGTGCCCGTTAGCTAACCTAGATAGTCCAAGTGCCCGCTAGTTAACATTGATCATCCAAGTGTCCTCTAGTTAACCTAGATCGTCCAAGTGCCTGCTAGTAACCTACATAGTCCAAGGGCCCGCTAGTTGACCTACGTAGTCCAAGGTCCGCTAGTTAACCTAGATAGTCCAAGTGCTCGCTAGTTAACCTACATAGTACCTGGGCCCGCTAGTTGACCTAGATAGTCCAAGTGCCCTGTAGTTAACCTAGATAGTCCAAGTGGCCGCTAAGTAACCTAAGTAGTCCAATGTCCCATAGGGATCCTACATAGTCTAAGTGCCCGCTAGGTAACCTACATAGTGCAAGAGCCCGTTCGTTAACCTAGATAGTCCAATTGCCCGCTAGGTAACCTAGACTGTCGAAGTGACCGCTAGGTAACCTAGATAGTCCAAGTGCCCGCTAGGTAACCTACATAGTCCCAAGTGCCCGCTATGTAACCTAGATAGTCAAAGTGCCCGTTAGGTAACCTAGATAGTCCAAGTGCCCTCTAGGTAACTTACATTGTCCAAGTTCCCGCTAGGTAACCTATATAGTCCAAGTGCCCGCTAGGTAACCTATATAGTCCAAGTGCCCGCTAGGTAATCTAGATAGTCCAAGGGCCGGCTAGTTAACCTAGATAGTCCAATGCCGCTAGTTAACCTACATACCAAGTGCCCGCTACGTAACCTAGATAGTCCATGGGCACGCTAGTTAACCTACATAGTCCAAGTGCCCGCTAAGGAACTACAGAGTCCAAGTGCACGCTAGTTAACCTAGATAGTCCACGTGCCCGCTAGTTAACCTAGATAGTCCAAGTGCCTGCTAGGTAACCTACATAGTCCAAGTGCCCGCTAGTTAATCTACATAGTCAATGGCCCGCTAGTTAACCTACATAGTGCAAGAGCCCGCTAGTTAACCTAGATCGTGCAAGTGTCCGCTAGTTTACCTACATAGTCCAAGTGTCAGTTAGCTAACCTAGATAGTCCAAGGGCCTGCTAGTTGACCTACATAGTCCAAGTGCCCGATAGGTAACCTAGAAAATCCAATTGCCCGCTAGGGAACATTCATAGTCCAAGTGCCAGCTAGGTAACCTAGATAGTCCAAGTGGCCGCTAGTTAACCTAGATAGTCCTAGTGCCCGTTAGTTAATCTAGATAGTCCATGTGCCCACTAGGGGACGTACTTAGTCCAAGTGCCCTTTAGCTAACCCTAGATAGTCCAAGTGCCCGCTAGTTAACATTGATCATCCAAGTGCCCGCTAGTTAACCTAGATAGTCCAAGTGCATGCTAGTTAACCTAGATAGTCCAAGTGTCCTCTAGTTCACCTAGATCGTCCAAGTGCCTGCTAGTTAACCTAGATTGTCCAAGTGCCCGCTAGGTAACCTAAGTAGTCCAAATGTCCGATAGGGATCCTACATAGTCCAAGTGCCCTCTAGGTAACCTACATAGTCCTAGTGCCCGTTCGTTTAACCTAGATCGTCCAAGTGCCCTCTAGGAAACCTAGACTGTCGAAGTGACCGCTAGGTAACCTAGATAGTCCAAGTGCCCGCTTGGTAACCTAGAGTCCAAGTGCTCGCTAGTAAACCTACATAGTCCAAGTGCCCGCTATGTAACCTAGATAGTCAAAGTGCCCGTTAGGTAACCTAGGTAGTCCAAGTGCCCCGCTAGGTAACTTACATTGTCCAAGTTCCCGGTAGGTAACCTAGATAGTCCAAGTGCCAGTTACCTAACCTAGATAGTCAAGTGCCCGGTAAGCAACCTACATAGTCCAAGTGCCCGTTCGTTAACCTAGAAGTCCAAGTGCCCGCTAGGTAACCTAGACAGTCCAAGTGCCCGCTAGGTTACCTGCATATTCCAAGTGCCCGTTCGTTAACCTAGATAGTCCAAGTGCCCACTAGGTAACCTACATAGTCCAAGTGACCGCTAGGTAACCTATATAGTCCAAGTGCCCGCTAGGTAACCTAGATAGTCCAAGGGCCCGCTAGTTAACCTAGATAGACAAGTGTCCTCTAGTTAACCTACATAGTCCAAGTGCCCGCTAGTTAACCTACATACCAAGTTCCCGCTACGTAACCTAGATAGTCCAGGGCACGCTAGTTAAGCGACATCGTCCAAGTGCCCGCTAAGGAACCTACAAAGTCCAAGTGCATGCTAGTTAACCTAGATAGTCCAAGTGCCAGCTAATTAACCTAGATAGTCCAAGTGCCTGCTAGGTAACCTACATAGTGCAAGTGTCCGCTAGTTAACCTACATATTCCAAGTGCCCGCTAGTTAACATAGATAGTCCAAGTGCCCGCTAGGGAACGTACATAGTCCAAGTGCCCGCTAGGTAACCTAGATAGTGCAAGTGTCCGCTAGTTAACCTAGATAGGTTCAAGTACCCGCTAGGCAACCTAGATCGTCCAAGGACCCCCTAGTAACCTACATAGTCCAAGTGCCCGCTAGGTAACCTAGATAATCCAAGTGCCCGTTCGTTCACCTAGATAGTCCAAGTGCCCTTTAGGGAACCTAGATAGTCCAAGGGCCCGCTAGTAACCTACATAGTCCATGGGCCCACTAGTTAACCTTCATAGTGCAAGTGTCCTCTAGTTAACCTACATATTCCAAGTGCCCGCTAGTTAACCTACATAATCGAAGTGCCCGTTAGCTAACCTAGGTAGTCCAAGGGCCCGCGAGTTGACCTACATAGTCCAAGTGCCAGCTCGGTATCCTAGATAGTACAAGTGCCCGCTAGGGACCTAGATAGTCCAAGTGCCTGTTAGCTAACATAGATAGTCCAAGTTGCGGCTAGGTAACCTACATAGTCCAAGTGCCCGTTCGTTAACCGAGATAATCCAAATGCCCGCTAGGTAACCTAGACAGTCCAAGTGCCCGCTAGTTACCTACATAATCCAAGTGCCCGATAGGTAACCTAGATAATCCAATTGCCCGCTAGGGAACATTCATAGTCCAAGTGCCAGCTAGGTAACCTAGATAGTCCAAGTGGCCGCTAGTTAACCTAGATAGTCCTAGTGCCCTTTAGTTAATCTAGATTGTCCCATGTGCCCACTAGGGTACGTACTTAGTCCAAGTGCCCTTTAGCTAACCTAGATAGTCCAAGTGCCCGCTAGTTAACATTGATCATCCAAGTGCCCGCTAGTTAACCTAGATAGTCCAAGTGCATGCTAGTTAACCTAGATAGTCCAAGTGTCCTCTAGTTCACCTAGATCGTCCAAGTGCCTGCTAGTTAACCTAGATTGTCCAAGTGCCCGCTAGGTAACCTAAGTAGTCCAAATGTCCGATAGGGATCCTACATAGTCCCAAGTGCCCTCAGGTAACCTACATAGTCCTAGTGCCCGTTCGTTAACCTAGATCGTCCCAAGTGCCCTCTAGGAAACCTAGACTGTCGAAGTGACCGCTAGGTAACCTAGATAGTCCAAGTGCCCGCTTGGTAACCTAGAGTCCAAGTGCTCGCTAGTTAACCTACATAGTCCAAGTGCCCGCTATGTAACCTAGATAGTCCAAAGTGCCCGTTAGGTAACCTAGGTAGTCCAAGTGCCCGCTAGGTAACTACATTGTCCAAGTTCCCGGTAGGTAACCTAGATAGTCCAAGGGCACGCTAGTTAACCTACATAGTCCAAGTGCCCGCTATGTAACCTACAGAGTCCAAGTGCACGCTAGTTAACCTAGATAGTCCAAGTGCCCGCTAGTTAAACCTAGATAGTCCAAGT
>NW_027458361.1:0-45912 GCF_050624435.1 Tenrec ecaudatus
AGGCTAGGGGGCCCTTGCCTTAGCCGAGGGGAGCCTAGCCTAAAGCCTAGGGGTGCCCTAGCCTGAAGGCTAGGGGGCCCTAGCCTTAGCCGAGGGGAGCCCTAGCCTAAAGCCTAGGGGTGCCCTAGCCTGAAGGCTAGGGGGCCCTAGCCTTAGCCGAGGGGAGCCTAGCCTAAAGCCTAGGGTGCCCTAGCCTGAAGGCTAGGGGGGCCCTAGCCTTAGCCGAGGGGAGCCCTAGCCTAAAGCCTAGGGGTGCCCTAGCCTGAAGGCTAGGGGGGCCCTAGCCTTAGCCGAGGGGAGCCCTAGCCTAAAGCCTAGGGGTGCCCTAGCCTGAAGGCTAGGGGGGCCCTAGCCTTAGCCGAGGGGAGCCCTAGCCTAAAGCCTAGGGGTGCCCTAGCCTGAAGGCTAGGGGGGCCCTAGCCTTAGCCGAGGGGAGCCCTAGCCTAAAGCCTAGGGGTGCCCTAGCCTGAAGGCTAGGGGGGCCCTAGCCTTAGCCGAGGGGAGCCCTAGCCTAAAGCCTAGGGGTGCCCTAGCCTGAAGGCTAGGGGGGCCCCAGCCTTAGCCGAGGGGAGCCCTAGCCTAAAGCCTAGGGGTGCCCTAGCCTGAAGGCTAGGGGGGCCCCAGCCTTAGCCGAGGGGAGCCCTAGCCTAAAGCCTAGGGGTGCCCTAGCCTGAAGGCTAGGGGGGCCCCAGCCTTAGCCGAGGGGAGCCCTAGCCTAAAGCCTAGGGGTGCCCTAGCCTGATGGCTAGGGGGGCCCCAGCCTTAGCCTAGGGGAGCCCTAGCCTAAAGCCTAGGGGTGCCCTAGCCTGAAGGCTAGGGGGGCCCCAGCCTTCGCCTAGGGGAGCCCTAGCCTAAAGCCTAGGGGTGCCCTAGCCTGATGGCTAGGGGGGCCCCAGCCTTAGCCTAGGGGAGCCCTAGCCTAAAGCCTAGGGGTGCCCTAGCCTGAAGGCTAGGGGGGCCCCAGCCTTAGCCTAGGGGAGCCCTAGCCTAAAGCCTAGGGGTGCCCTAGCCTGATGGCTAGGGGGGCCCCAGCCTTAGCCTAGGGGAGCCCTAGCCTAAAGCCTAGGGGTGCCCTAGCCTGAAGGCTAGGGGGGCCCCAGCCTTAGCCTAGGGGAGCCCTAGCCTAAAGCCTAGGGGTGCCCTAGCCTGAAGGCTAGGGGGGCCCTAGCCTTAGCCTAGGGGAGCCCTAGCCTAAAGCCTAGGGGTGCCCTAGCCTGAAGGCTAGGGGGGCCCTAGCCTTAGCCTAGGGGAGCCCTAGCCTAAAGCCTAGGGGTGCCCTAGCCCGAAGGCTAGGGGGGCCCTAGCCTTAGCCTAGGGGAGCCCTAGCCTAAAGCCTAGGGGTGCCCTAGCCCGAAGGCTAGGGGGGCCCTAGCCTTAGCCTAGGGGAGCCCTAGCCTAAAGCCTAGGGGTGCCCTAGCCCGAAGGCTAGGGGGGCCCTAGCCTTAGCCTAGGGGAGCCCTAGCCTAAAGCCTAGGGGTGCCCTAGCCCGAAGGCTAGGGGGGCCCTAGCCTTAGCCTAGGGGAGCCTAAAGCCTAGGGGTGCCCTAGCCCGAAGGCTAGGGGGGCCCTAGCCTTAGCCTAGGGGAGCCTAAAGCCTAGGGGTGCCCTAGCCCGAAGGCTAGGGGGCCCTAGCCTTAGCCTAGGGGAGCCTAAAGCCTAGGGGTGCCCTAGCCCGAAGGCTAGGGGGGCCCTAGCCTTAGCCTAGGGGAGCCTAAAGCCTAGGGGTGCCCTAGCCCGAAGGCTAGGGGGGCCCTAGCCTTAGCCTAGGGGAGCCTAAAGCCTAGGGGTGCCCTAGCCCGAAGGCTAGGGGGGCCCTAGCCTTAGCCTAGGGAGCCTAAAGCCTAGGGGTGCCCTAGCCCGAAGGCTAGGGGGGCCCTAGCCTTAGCCTAGGGGAGCCTAAAGCCTAGGGGTGCCCTAGCCCGAAGGCTAGGGGGGCCCTAGCCTTAGCCTAGGGGAGCCTAAAGCCTAGGGGTGCCCTAGCCCGAAGGCTAGGGGGGCCCTAGCCTTAGCCTAGGGGAGCCTAAAGCCTAGGGGTGCCCTAGCCCGAAGGCTAGGGGGGCCCTAGCCTTAGCCTAGGGGAGCCTAAAGCCTAGGGGTGCCCTAGCCCGAAGGCTAGGGGGGCCCTAGCCTTAGCCTAGGGGAGCCTAAAGCCTAGGGGTGCCCTAGCCCGAAGGCTAGGGGGGCCCTAGCCTTAGCCTAGGGGAGCCTAAAGCCTAGGGGTGCCCTAGCCCGAAGGCTAGGGGGGCCCTAGCCTTAGCCTAGGGGAGCCTAAAGCCTAGGGGTGCCCTAGCCCGAAGGCTAGGGGGGCCCTAGCCTTAGCCTAGGGGAGCCTAAAGCCTAGGTGCCCTAGCCCGAAGGCTAGGGGGGCCCTAGCCTTAGCCTAGGGGAGCCTAAAGCCTAGGGGTGCCCTAGCCCGAAGGCTAGGGGGGCCCTAGCCTTAGCCTAGGGGAGCCTAAAGCCTAGGGGTGCCCTAGCCCGAAGGCTAGGGGGGCCCTAGCCTTAGCCTAGGGGAGCCTAAAGCCTAGGGGTGCCCTAGCCCGAAGGCTAGGGGGGCCCTAGCCTTAGCCTAGGGGAGCCTAAAGCCTAGGGGTGCCCTAGCCCGAAGGCTAGGGGGGCCCTAGCCTTAGCCTAGGGGAGCCTAAAGCCTAGGGGTGCCCTAGCCCGAAGGCTAGGGGGGCCCTAGCCTGAGCCTAGGGGAGCCTAAAGCCTAGGGGTGCCCTAGCCCGAAGGCTAGGGGGGCCCTAGCCTGAGCCTAGGGGAGCCTAAAGCCTAGGGGTGCCCTAGCCCCAGGGCTAGGGGGGCCCTAGCCTTAGCCTAGGGGAGCCTAAAGCCTAGGGGTGCCCTAGCCCCAGGGCTAGGGGGGCCCTAGCCTTAGCCTAGGGGAGCCTAAAGCCTAGGGGTGCCCTAGCCCCAGGGCTAGGGGAGCCCTAGCCTTAGCCTAGGGGAGCCTAAAGCCTAGGGGTGCCCTAGCCCCAGGGCTAGGGGAGCCCTAGCCTTAGCCTAGGGGAGCCTAAAGCCTAGGGGTGCCCTAGCCCCAGGGCTAGGGGAGCCCTAGCCTTAGCCTAGGGGAGCCTAAAGCCTAGGGGTGCCCTAGCCCCAGGGCTAGGGGAGCCCTAGCCTTAGCCTAGGGGAGCCTAAAGCCTAGGGGTGCCCTAGCCCCAGGGCTAGGGGAGCCCTAGCCTTAGCCTAGGGGAGCCTAAAGCCTAGGGGGTGCCCTAGCCCCAGGGCTAGGGGAGCCCTAGCCTTAGCCTAGGGGAGCCTAAAGCCTAGGGGTGCCCTAGCCCCAGGGCTAGGGGAGCCCTAGCCTTAGCCTAGGGGAGCCTAAAGCCTAGGGGTGCCCTAGCCCCAGGGCTAGGGGAGCCCTAGCCTTAGCCTAGGGGAGCCTAAAGCCTAGGGGTGCCCTAGCCCCAGGGCTAGGGGAGCCCTAGCCTTAGCCTAGGGGAGCCTAAAGCCTAGGGGTGCCCTAGCCCCAGGGCTAGGGGAGCCCTAGCCTTAGCCTAGGGGAGCCTAAAGCCTAGGGGTGCCCTAGCCCCAGGGCTAGGGGAGCCCTAGCCTTAGCCTAGGGGAGCCTAAAGCCTAGGGGTGCCCTAGCCCCAGGGCTAGGGGAGCCCTAGCCTTAGCCTAGGGGAGCCTAAAGCCTAGGGGTGCCCTAGCCCCAGGGCTAGGGGAGCCCTAGCCTTAGCCTAGGGGAGCCTAAAGCCTAGGGGTGCCCTAGCCCCAGGGCTAGGGGAGCCCTAGCCTTAGCCTAGGGGAGCCTAAAGCCTAGGGGTGCCCTAGCCCCAGGGCTAGGGGAGCCCTAGCCTTAGCCTAGGGGAGCCTAAAGCCTAGGGGTGCCCTAGCCCCAGGGCTAGGGGAGCCCTAGCCTTAGCCTAGGGGAGCCTAAAGCCTAGGGGTGCCCTAGCCCCAGGGCTAGGGGAGCCCTAGCCTTAGCCTAGGGGAGCCTAAAGCCTAGGGGTGCCCTAGCCCCAGGGCTAGGGGAGCCCTAGCCTTAGCCTAGGGGAGCCTAAAGCCTAGGGGTGCCCTAGCCCCAGGGCTAGGGGAGCCCTAGCCTTAGCCTAGGGGAGCCTAAAGCCTAGGGGTGCCCTAGCCCCAGGGCTAGGGGAGCCCTAGCCTTAGCCTAGGGGAGCCTAAAGCCTAGGGGTGCCCTAGCCCCAGGGCTAGGGGAGCCCTAGCCTTAGCCTAGGGGAGCCTAAAGCCTAGGGGTGCCCTAGCCCCAGGGCTAGGGGAGCCCTAGCCTTAGCCTAGGGGAGCCTAAAGCCTAGGGGTGCCCTAGCCCCAGGGCTAGGGGAGCCCTAGCCTTAGCCTAGGGGAGCCTAAAGCCTAGGGGTGCCCTAGCCCCAGGGCTAGGGGAGCCCTAGCCTTAGCCTAGGGGAGCCTAAAGCCTAGGGGTGCCCTAGCCCCAGGGCTAGGGGAGCCCTAGCCTTAGCCTAGGGGAGCCTAAAGCCTAGGGGTGCCCTAGCCCCAGGGCTAGGGGAGCCCTAGCCTTAGCCTAGGGGAGCCTAAAGCCTAGGGGTGCCCTAGCCCCAGGGCTAGGGGAGCCCTAGCCTTAGCCTAGGGGAGCCTAAAGCCTAGGGGTGCCCTAGCCCCAGGGCTAGGGGAGCCCTAGCCTTAGCCTAGGGAGCCTAAAGCCTAGGGGTGCCCTAGCCCCAGGGCTAGGGGAGCCCTAGCCTTAGCCTAGGGGAGCCTAAAGCCTAGGGGTGCCCTAGCCCCAGGGCTAGGGGAGCCCTAGCCTTAGCCTAGGGGAGCCTAAAGCCTAGGGGTGCCCTAGCCCCAGGGCTAGGGGAGCCCTAGCCTTAGCCTAGGGGAGCCTAAAGCCTAGGGGTGCCCTAGCCCCAGGGCTAGGGGAGCCCTAGCCTTAGCCTAGGGGAGCCTAAAGCCTAGGGGTGCCCTAGCCCCAGGGCTAGGGGAGCCCTAGCCTTAGCCTAGGGGAGCCTAAAGCCTAGGGGTGCCCTAGCCCCAGGGCTAGGGGAGCCCTAGCCTTAGCCTAGGGGAGCCTAAAGCCTAGGGGTGCCCTAGCCCCAGGGCTAGGGGAGCCCTAGCCTTAGCCTAGGGGAGCCTAAAGCCTAGGGGTGCCCTAGCCCGAGGGCTAGGGGAGCCCTAGCCTTAGCCTAGGGGAGCCTAAAGCCTAGGGGTGCCCTAGCCCCGAGGGCTAGGGGAGCCCTAGCCTTAGCCTAGGGGAGCCTAAAGCCTAGGGGTGCCCTAGCCCGAGGGCTAGGGGAGCCCTAGCCTTAGCCTAGGGGAGCCTAAAGCCTAGGGGTGCCCTAGCCCGAGGGCTAGGGGAGCCCTAGCCTTAGCCTAGGGGAGCCTAAAGCCTAGGGGTGCCCTAGCCCGAGGGCTAGGGGAGCCCTAGCCTTAGCCTAGGGGAGCCTAAAGCCTAGGGGTGCCCTAGCCCGAGGGCTAGGGGAGCCCTAGCCTTAGCCTAGGGGAGCCTAAAGCCTAGGGGTGCCCTAGCCCGAGGGCTAGGGGAGCCCTAGCCTTAGCCTAGGGGAGCCTAAAGCCTAGGGGTGCCCTAGCCCGAGGGCTAGGGGAGCCCTAGCCTTAGCCTAGGGGAGCCTAAAGCCTAGGGGTGCCCTAGCCCGAGGGCTAGGGGAGCCCTAGCCTTAGCCTAGGGGGAGCCTAAAGCCTAGGGGTGCCCTAGCCCGAGGGCTAGGGGAGCCCTAGCCTTAGCCTAGGGGAGCCTAAAGCCTAGGGGTGCCCTAGCCCGAGGGCTAGGGGAGCCCTAGCCTTAGCCTAGGGGAGCCTAAAGCCTAGGGGTGCCCTAGCCCGAGGGCTAGGGGAGCCCTAGCCTTAGCCTAGGGGAGCCTAAAGCCTAGGGGTGCCCTAGCCCGAGGGCTAGGGGAGCCCTAGCCTTAGCCTAGGGGAGCCTAAAGCCTAGGGGTGCCCTAGCCCGAGGGCTAGGGGAGCCCTAGCCTTAGCCTAGGGGAGCCTAAAGCCTAGGGGTGCCCTAGCCCGAGGGCTAGGGGAGCCCTAGCCTTAGCCTAGGGGAGCCTAAAGCCTAGGGGTGCCCTAGCCCGAGGGCTAGGGGAGCCCTAGCCTTAGCCTAGGGGAGCCTAAAGCCTAGGGGTGCCCTAGCCCGAGGGCTAGGGGAGCCCTAGCCTTAGCCTAGGGGAGCCTAAAGCCTAGGGGTGCCCTAGCCCGAGGGCTAGGGGAGCCCTAGCCTTAGCCTAGGGGAGCCTAAAGCCTAGGGGTGCCCTAGCCCGAGGGCTAGGGGAGCCCTAGCCTTAGCCTAGGGGAGCCTAAAGCCTAGGGGTGCCCTAGCCCGAGGGCTAGGGGAGCCCTAGCCTTAGCCTAGGGGAGCCTAAAGCCTAGGGGTGCCCTAGCCCGAGGGCTAGGGGAGCCCTAGCCTTAGCCTAGGGGAGCCTAAAGCCTAGGGGTGCCCTAGCCCGAGGGCTAGGGGAGCCCTAGCCTTAGCCTAGGGGAGCCTAAAGCCTAGGGGTGCCCTAGCCCGAGGGCTAGGGGAGCCCTAGCCTTAGCCTAGGGGAGCCTAAAGCCTAGGGGTGCCCTAGCCCGAGGGCTAGGGGAGCCCTAGCCTTAGCCTAGGGGAGCCTAAAGCCTAGGGGTGCCCTAGCCCGAGGGCTAGGGGAGCCCTAGCCTTAGCCTAGGGGAGCCTAAAGCCTAGGGGTGCCCTAGCCCGAGGGCTAGGGGAGCCCTAGCCTTAGCCTAGGGGAGCCTAAAGCCTAGGGGTGCCCTAGCCCGAGGGCTAGGGGAGCCCTAGCCTTAGCCTAGGGGAGCCTAAAGCCTAGGGGTGCCCTAGCCCGAGGGCTAGGGGAGCCCTAGCCTTAGCCTAGGGGAGCCTAAAGCCTAGGGGTGCCCTAGCCCGAGGGCTAGGGGAGCCCTAGCCTTAGCCTAGGGGAGCCTAAAGCCTAGGGGTGCCCTAGCCCGAGGGCTAGGGGAGCCCTAGCCTTAGCCTAGGGGAGCCTAAAGCCTAGGGGTGCCCTAGCCCGAGGGCTAGGGGAGCCCTAGCCTTAGCCTAGGGGAGCCTAAAGCCTAGGGGTGCCCTAGCCCGAGGGCTAGGGGAGCCCTAGCCTTAGCCTAGGGGAGCCTAAAGCCTAGGGGTGCCCTAGCCCGAGGGCTAGGGGAGCCCTAGCCTTAGCCTAGGGGAGCCTAAAGCCTAGGGGTGCCCTAGCCCGAGGGCTAGGGGAGCCCTAGCCTTAGCCTAGGGGAGCCTAAAGCCTAGGGGTGCCCTAGCCCGAGGGCTAGGGGAGCCCTAGCCTTAGCCTAGGGGAGCCTAAAGCCTAGGGGTGCCCTAGCCCGAGGGCTAGGGGAGCCCTAGCCTTAGCCTAGGGGAGCCTAAAGCCTAGGGGTGCCCTAGCCCGAGGGCTAGGGGAGCCCTAGCCTTAGCCTAGGGGAGCCTAAAGCCTAGGGGTGCCCTAGCCCGAGGGCTAGGGGAGCCCTAGCCTTAGCCTAGGGGAGCCTAAAGCCTAGGGGTGCCCTAGCCCGAGGGCTAGGGGAGCCCTAGCCTTAGCCTAGGGGAGCCTAAAGCCTAGGGGTGCCCTAGCCCGAGGGCTAGGGGAGCCCTAGCCTTAGCCTAGGGGAGCCTAAAGCCTAGGGGTGCCCTAGCCCGAGGGCTAGGGGAGCCCTAGCCTTAGCCTAGGGGAGCCTAAAGCCTAGGGGTGCCCTAGCCCGAGGGCTAGGGGAGCCCTAGCCTTAGCCTAGGGGAGCCTAAAGCCTAGGGGTGCCCTAGCCCGAGGGCTAGGGGAGCCCTAGCCTTAGCCTAGGGGAGCCTAAAGCCTAGGGGTGCCCTAGCCCGAGGGCTAGGGGAGCCCTAGCCTTAGCCTAGGGGAGCCTAAAGCCTAGGGGTGCCCTAGCCCGAGGGCTAGGGGAGCCCTAGCCTTAGCCTAGGGGAGCCTAAAGCCTAGGGGTGCCCTAGCCCGAGGGCTAGGGGAGCCCTAGCCTTAGCCTAGGGGAGCCTAAAGCCTAGGGGTGCCCTAGCCCGAGGGCTAGGGGAGCCCTAGCCTTAGCCTAGGGGAGCCTAAAGCCTAGGGGTGCCCTAGCCCGAGGGCTAGGGGAGCCCTAGCCTTAGCCTAGGGGAGCCTAAAGCCTAGGGGTGCCCTAGCCCGAGGGCTAGGGGAGCCCTAGCCTTAGCCTAGGGGAGCCTAAAGCCTAGGGGTGCCCTAGCCCGAGGGCTAGGGGAGCCCTAGCCTTAGCCTAGGGGAGCCTAAAGCCTAGGGGTGCCCTAGCCCGAGGGCTAGGGGAGCCCAAGCCTTAGCCTAGGGGAGCCTAAAGCCTAGGGGTGCCCTAGCCCGAAGGCTAGGGGAGCCCTAGCCTTAGCCTAGGGGAGCCCTAGCCTAAAGCCTAGGGGTGCCCTAGCCCGAAGGCTAGGGGAGCCCTAGCCTTAGCCTAGGGGAGCCTAAAGCCTAGGGGTGCCCTAGCCCGAAGGCTAGGGGAGCCCTAGCCTTAGCCTAGGGGAGCCTAAAGCCTAGGGGTGCCCTAGCCCGAAGGCTAGGGGAGCCCTAGCCTTAGCCTAGGGGAGCCCTAGCCTAAAGCCTAGGGGTGCCCTAGCCCGAAGGCTAGGGGAGCCCTAGCCTTAGCCTAGGGGAGCCTAAAGCCTAGGGGTGCCCTAGCCTGAAGGCTAGGGGAGCCCTAGCCTTAGCCTAGGGGAGCCCTAGCCTAAAGCCTAGGGGTGCCCTAGCCTGAAGGCTAGGGGAGCCCTAGCCTTAGCCTAGGGGAGCCTAAAGCCTAGGGGTGCCATAGCCTGAAGGCTAGGGGAGCCCTAGCCTTAGCCTAGGGGAGCCCTAGCCTAAAGCCTAGGGGTGCCCTAGCCTGAAGGCTAGGGGAGCCCTAGCCTTAGCCTAGGGGAGCCTAAAGCCTAGGGGTGCCCTAGCCTGAAGGCTAGGGGAGCCCTAGCCTTAGCCTAGGGGAGCCCTAGCCTAAAGCCTAGGGGTGCCCTAGCCTGAAGGCTAGGGGAGCCCTAGCCTTAGCCTAGGGGAGCCTAAAGCCTAGGGGTGCCCTAGCCTGAAGGCTAGGGGAGCCCTAGCCTTAGCCTAGGGGAGCCCTAGCCTAAAGCCTAGGGGTGCCCTAGCCTGAAGGCTAGGGGAGCCCTAGCCTTAGCCTAGGGGAGCCTAAAGCCTAGGGGTTTCCTAGCCTGAAGGCTAGGGGAGCCCTAGCCTTAGCCTAGGGGAGCCTAAAGCCTAGGGGTGCCCTAGCCTGAAGGCTAGGGGAGCCCTAGCCTTAGCCTAGGGGAGCCCTAGCCTAAAGCCTAGGGGTGCCCTAGCCTGAAGGCTAGGGGAGCCCTAGCCTTAGCCTAGGGGAGCCTAAAGCCTAGGGGTGCCCTAGCCTGAAGGCTAGGGGAGCCCTAGCCTTAGCCTAGGGGAGCCCTAGCCTAAAGCCTAGGGGTGCCCTAGCCTGAAGGCTAGGGGAGCCCTAGCCTTAGCCTAGGGGAGCCTAAAGCCTAGGGGTGCCCTAGCCTGAAGGCTAGGGGAGCCCTAGCCTTAGCCTAGGGGAGCCCTAGCCTAAAGCCTAGGGGTGCCCTAGCCTGAAGGCTAGGGGAGCCCTAGCCTTAGCCTAGGGGAGCCTAAAGCCTAGGGGTGCCCTAGCCTGAAGGCTAGGGGAGCCCTAGCCTTAGCCTAGGGGAGCCCAAGCCTAAAGCCTAGGGGTGCCCAAGCCTGAAGGCTAGGGGAGCCCTAGCCTTAGCCTAGGGGAGCCTAAAGCCTAGGGGTGCCCTAGCCTGAAGGCTAGGGGAGCCCTAGCCTTAGCCTAGGGGAGCCCTAGCCTAAAGCCTAGGGGTGCCCTAGCCTGAAGGCTAGGGGAGCCCTAGCCTTAGCCTAGGGGAGCCTAAAGCCTAGGGGTTCCCTAGCCTGAAGGCTAGGGGAGCCCTAGCCTTAGCCTAGGGGAGCCCTAGCCTAAAGCCTAGGGGTGCCCTAGCCAGAAGGCTAGGGGAGCCCTAGCCTTAGCCTAGGGGAGCCTAAAGCCTAGGGGTGCCCTAGCCTGAAGGCTAGGGGAGCCCTAGCCTTAGCCTAGGGGAGCCCTAGCCTAAAGCCTAGAGGTGCCCTAGCCTGAAGGCTAGGGGAGCCCTAGCCTTAGCCTAGGGGAGCCTAAAGCCTAGGGGTGCCCTAGCCTGAAGGCTAGGGGAGCCCTAGCCTTAGCCTAGGGGAGCCCTAGCCTAAAGCCTAGGGGTGCCCTAGCCTGAAGGCTAGGGGAGCCCTAGCCTTAGCCTAGGGGAGCCTAAAGCCTAGGGGTGCCCTAGCCTGAAGGCTAGGGGAGCCCTAGCCTTAGCCTAGGGGAGCCCTAGCCTAAAGCCTAGGGGTGCCCTAGCCTGAAGGCTAGGGGAGCCCTAGCCTTAGCCTAGGGGAGCCTAAAGCCTAGGGGTGCCCTAGCCTGAAGGCTAGGGGAGCCCTAGCCTTAGCCTAGGGGAGCCCTAGCCTAAAGCCTAGGGGTGCCCTAGCCTGAAGGCTAGGGGAGCCCTAGCCTTAGCCTAGGGGAGCCTAAAGCCTAGGGGTGCCCTAGCCTGAAGGCTAGGGGAGCCCTAGCCTTAGCCTAGGGGAGCCCTAGCCTAAAGCCTAGGGGTGCCCTAGCCTGAAGGCTAGGGGAGCCCTAGCCTTAGCCTAGGGGAGCCTAAAGCCTAGGGGTGCCCTAGCCTGAAGGCTAGGGGAGCCCTAGCCTTAGCCTAGGGGAGCCCTAGCCTAAAGCCTAGGGGTGCCCTAGCCTGAAGGCTAGGGGAGCCCTAGCCTTAGCCTAGGGGAGCCTAAAGCCTAGGGGTGCCCTAGCCTTAGCCTAGGGGAGCCCTAGCCTAAAGCCTAGGGGTGCCCTAGCCTGAAGGCTAGGGGAGCCCTAGCCTTAGCCTAGGGGAGCCTAAAGCCTAGGGGTGCCCTAGCCTGAAGGCTAGGGGAGCCCTAGCCTTAGCCTAGGGGAGCCCTAGCCTAAAGCCTAGGGGTGCCCTAGCCTGAAGGCTAGGGGAGCCCTAGCCTTAGCCTAGGGGAGCCTAAAGCCTAGGGGTGCCCTAGCCTGAAGGCTAGGGGAGCCCTAGCCTTAGCCTAGGGGAGCCCTAGCCTAAAGCCTAGGGGTGCCCTAGCCTGAAGGCTAGGGGAGCCCTAGCCTTAGCCTAGGGGAGCCTAAAGCCTAGGGGTGCCCTAGCCTGAAGGCTAGGGGAGCCCTAGCCTTAGCCTAGGGGAGCCCTAGCCTAAAGCCTAGGGGTGCCCTAGCCTGAAGGCTAGGGGAGCCCTAGCCTTAGCCTAGGGGAGCCTAAAGCCTAGGGGTGCCCTAGCCTGAAGGCTAGGGGAGCCCTAGCCTTAGCCTAGGGGAGCCCTAGCCTAAAGCCTAGGGGTGCCCTAGCCTGAAGGCTAGGGGAGCCCTAGCCTTAGCCTAGGGGAGCCTAAAGCCTAGGGGTGCCCTAGCCTGAAGGCTAGGGGAGCCCTAGCCTTAGCCTAGGGGAGCCCTAGCCTAAAGCCTAGGGGTGCCCTAGCCTGAAGGCTAGGGGAGCCCTAGCCTTAGCCTAGGGGAGCCTAAAGCCTAGGGGTGCCCTAGCCTGAAGGCTAGGGGAGCCCTAGCCTTAGCCTAGGGGAGCCCTAGCCTAAAGCCTAGGGGTGCCCTAGCCTGAAGGCTAGGGGAGCCCTAGCCTTAGCCTAGGGGAGCCCTAGCCTAAAGCCTAGGGGTGCCCTAGCCTGAAGGCTAGGGGAGCCCTAGCCTTAGCCTAGGGGAGCCTAAAGCCTAGGGGTGCCCTAGCCTGAAGGCTAGGGGAGCCCTAGCCTTAGCCTAGGGGAGCCTAAAGCCTAGGGGTGCCCTAGCCTGAAGGCTAGGGGAGCCCTAGCCTTAGCCTAGGGGAGCCCTAGCCTAAAGCCTAGGGGTGCCCTAGCCTGAAGGCTAGGGGAGCCCTAGCCTTAGCCTAGGGGAGCCTAAAGCCTAGGGGTGCCCTAGCCTGAAGGCTAGGGGAGCCCTAGCCTTAGCCTAGGGGAGCCCTAGCCTAAAGCCTAGGGGTGCCCTAGCCTGAAGGCTAGGGGAGCCCTAGCCTTAGCCTAGGGGAGCCTAAAGCCTAGGGGTGCCCTAGCCTGAAGGCTAGGGTAGCCCTAGCCTTAGCCTAGGGGAGCCCTAGCCTAAAGCCTAGGGGTGCCCTAGCCTGAAGGCTAGGGGAGCCCTAGCCTTAGCCTAGGGGAGCCTAAAGCCTAGGGGTGCCCTAGCCTGAAGGCTAGGGGAGCCCTAGCCTTAGCCTAGGGGAGCCCTAGCCTAAAGCCTAGGGGTGCCCTAGCCTGAAGGCTAGGGGAGCCCTAGCCTTAGCCTAGGGGAGCCTAAAGCCTAGGGGTGCCCTAGCCTGAAGGCTAGGGGAGCCCTAGCCTTAGCCTAGGGGAGCCCTAGCCTAAAGCCTAGGGGTGCCCTAGCCTGAAGGCTAGGGGAGCCCTAGCCTTAGCCTAGGGGAGCCTAAAGCGTAGGGGTGCCCTAGCCTGAAGGCTAGGGGAGCCCTAGCCTTAGCCTAGGGGAGCCCTAGCCTAAAGCCTAGGGGTGCCCTAGCCTGAAGGCTAGGGGAGCCCTAGCCTTAGCCTAGGGGAGCCTAAAGCCTAGGGGTGCCCTAGCCTGAAGGCTAGGGGAGCCCTAGCCTTAGCCTAGGGGAGCCCTAGCCTAAAGCCTAGGGGTGCCCTAGCCTGAAGGCTAGGGGAGCCCTAGCCTTAGCCTAGGGGAGCCTAAAGCCTAGGGGTGCCCTAGCCTGAAGGCTAGGGGAGCCCTAGCCTTAGCCTAGGGGAGCCCTAGCCTAAAGCCTAGGGGTGCCCTAGCCTGAAGGCTAGGGGAGCCCTAGCCTTAGCCTAGGGGAGCCCTAGCCTAAAGCCTAGGGGTGCCCTAGCCTGAAGGCTAGGGGAGCCCTAGCCTTAGCCTAGGGGAGCCTAAAGCCTAGGGGTGCCCTAGCCTGAAGGCTAGGGGAGCCCTAGTCTTCTCTTAGGGGAGCCTAAAGCCTAGGGGTGCCCTAGCCTGAAGGCTAGGGGAGCCCTAGCCTTAGCCTAGGGGAGCCCTAGCCTAAAGCCTAGGGGTGCCCTAGCCTGAAGGCTAGGGGAGCCCTAGCCTTAGCCTAGGGGAGCCTAAAGCCTAGGGGTGCCCTAGCCTGAAGGCTAGGGGAGCCCTAGCCTTAGCCTAGGGGAGCCCTAGCCTAAAGCCTAGGGGTGCCCTAGCCTGAAGGCTAGGGGAGCCATAGCCTTAGCCTAGGGGAGCCTAAAGCCTAGGGGTGCCCTAGCCTGAAGGCTAGGGGAGCCCTAGCCTTAGCCTAGGGGAGCCCTAGCCTAAAGCCTAGGGGTGCCCTAGCCTGAAGGCTAGGGGAGCCCTAGCCTTAGCCTAGAGGAGCCTAAAGCCTAGGGGTGCCCTAGCCTGAAGGCTAGGGGAGCCCTAGCCTTAGCCTAGGGGAGCCCTAGCCTAAAGCCTAGGGGTGCCCTAGCCTGAAGGCTAGGGGAGCCCTAGCCTTAGCCTAGGGGAGCCTAAAGCCTAGGGGTGCCCTAGCCTGAAGGCTAGGGGAGCCCTAGCCTTAGCCTAGGGGAGCCTAAAGCCTAGGGGTGCCCTAGCCTGAAGTCTAGGGGAGCCCTAGCCTTAGCCTAGGGGAGCCCTAGCCTAAAGCCTAGGGGTGCCCTAGCCTGAAGGCTAGGGGAGCCCTAGCCTTAGCCTAGGGGAGCCTAAAGCCTAGGGGTGCCCTAGCCTGAAGGCTAGGGGAGCCCTAGCCTTAGCCTAGGGGAGCCCTAGCCTAAAGCCTAGGGGTGCCCTAGCCTGAAGGCTAGGGGAGCCCTAGCCTTAGCCTAGGGGAGCCTAAAGCCTAGGGGTGCCCTAGCCTGAAGGCTAGGGGAGCCCTAGCCTTAGCCTAGGGGAGCCTAAAGCCTAGGGGTGCCCTAGCCTGAAGGGTAGGGGAGCCGTAGCCTTAGCCTAGGGGAGCCCTAGCCTAAAGCCTAGGGGTGCCCTAGCCTGAAGGCTAGGGGAGCCCTAGCCTTAGCCTAGGGGAGCCTAAAGCCTAGGGGTGCCCTAGCCTGAAGGCTAGGGGAGCCCTAGACTTAGCCTAGGGGAGCCCTAGCCTAAAGCCTAGGGGTGCCCTAGCCTGAAGGCTAGGGGAGCCCTAGCCTTAGCCTAGGGGAGCCTAAAGCCTAGGGGTGCCCTAGCCTGAAGGCTAGGGGAGCCCTAGCCTTAGCCTAGGGGAGCCCTAGCCTAAAGCCTAGGGGTGCCCTAGCCTGAAGGCTAGGGGAGCCCTAGCCTTAGCCTAGGGGAGCCTAAAGCCTAGGGGTGCCCTAGCCTGAAGGCTAGGGGAGCCCTAGCCTTAGCCTAGGGGAGCCCTAGCCTAAAGCCTAGGGGTGCCCTAGCCTGAAGGCTAGGGGAGCCCTAGCCTTAGCCTAGGGGAGCCTAAAGCCTAGGGGTGCCCTAGCCTGAAGGCTAGGGGAGCCCTAGCCTTAGCCTAGGGGAGCCTAAAGCCTAGGGGTGCCCTAGCCTGAAGGCTAGGGGAGCCCTAGCCTTAGCCTAGGGGAGCCCTAGCCTAAAGCCTAGGGGTGCCCTAGCCTGAAGGCTAGGGGAGCCCTAGCCTTAGCCTAGGGGAGCCCTAGCCTAAAGCCTAGGGGTGCCCTAGCCTGAAGGCGAGGGGAGCCCTAGCCTTAGCCTAGGGGAGCCTAAAGCCTAGGGGTGCCCTAGCCTGAAGGCGAGGGGAGCCCTAGCCTTCGCCTAGGGGAGCCTAAAGCCTAGGGGTGCCCTAGCCTGAAGGCTAGGGGAGCCCTAGCCTTCGCCTAGGGGAGCCCTAGCCTAAAGCCTAGGGGTGCCCTAGCCTGAAGGCTAGGGGAGCCCTAGCCTTCGCCTAGGGGAGCCCTAGCCTAAAGCCTAGGGGTGCCCTAGCCTGAAGGCTAGGGGAGCCCTAGCCTTCGCCTAGGGGAGCCCTAGCCTAAAGCCTAGGGGTGCCCTAGCCTGAAGGCTAGGGGAGCCCTAGCCTTCGCCTAGGGGAGCCCTAGCCTAAAGCCTAGGGGTGCCCTAGCCTGAAGGCTAGGGGAGCCCTAGCCTTCGCCTAGGGGAGCCCTAGCCTAAAGCCTAGGGGTGCCCTAGCCTGAAGGCTAGGGGAGCCCTAGCCTTCGCCTAGGGGAGCCCTAGCCTAAAGCCTAGGGGTGCCCTAGCCTGAAGGCTAGGGGAGCCCTAGCCTTCGCCTAGGGGAGCCCTAGCCTAAAGCCTAGGGGTGCCCTAGCCTGAAGGCTAGGGGAGCCCTAGCCTTCGCCTAGGGGAGCCCTAGCCTAAAGCCTAGGGGTGCCCTAGCCTGAAGGCTAGGGGAGCCCTAGCCTTCGCCTAGGGGAGCCCTAGCCTAAAGCCTAGGGGTGCCCTAGCCTGAAGGCTAGGGGAGCCCTAGCCTTCGCCTAGGGGAGCCCTAGCCTAAAGCCTAGGGGTGCCCTAGCCTGAAGGCTAGGGGAGCCCTAGCCTTCGCCTAGGGGAGCCCTAGCCTAAAGCCTAGGGGTGCCCTAGCCTGAAGGCTAGGGGAGCCCTAGCCTTCGCCTAGGGGAGCCCTAGCCTAAAGCCTAGGGGTGCCCTAGCCTGAAGGCTAGGGGAGCCCTAGCCTTCGCCTAGGGGAGCCCTAGCCTAAAGCCTAGGGGTGCCCTAGCCTGAAGGCTAGGGGAGCCCTAGCCTTCGCCTAGGGGAGCCCTAGCCTAAAGCCTAGGGGTGCCCTAGCCTGAAGGCTAGGGGAGCCCTAGCCTTCGCCTAGGGGAGCCCTAGCCTAAAGCCTAGGGGTGCCCTAGCCTGAAGGCTAGGGGAGCCCTAGCCTTCGCCTAGGGGAGCCCTAGCCTAAAGCCTAGGGGTGCCCTAGCCTGAAGGCTAGGGGAGCCCTAGCCTTCGCCTAGGGGAGCCCTAGCCTAAAGCCTAGGGGTGCCCTAGCCTGAAGGCTAGGGGAGCCCTAGCCTTCGCCTAGGGGAGCCCTAGCCTAAAGCCTAGGGGTGCCCTAGCCTGAAGGCTAGGGGAGCCCTAGCCTTCGCCTAGGGGAGCCCTAGCCTAAAGCCTAGGGGTGCCCTAGCCTGAAGGCTAGGGGAGCCCTAGCCTTCGCCTAGGGGAGCCCTAGCCTAAAGCCTAGGGGTGCCCTAGCCTGAAGGCTAGGGGAGCCCTAGCCTTCGCCTAGGGGAGCCCTAGCCTAAAGCCTAGGGGTGCCCTAGCCTGAAGGCTAGGGGAGCCCTAGCCTTCGCCTAGGGGAGCCCTAGCCTAAAGCCTAGGGGTGCCCTAGCCTGAAGGCTAGGGGAGCCCTAGCCTTCGCCTAGGGGAGCCCTAGCCTAAAGCCTAGGGGTGCCCTAGCCTGAAGGCTAGGGGAGCCCTAGCCTTCGCCTAGGGGAGCCCTAGCCTAAAGCCTAGGGGTGCCCTAGCCTGAAGGCTAGGGGAGCCCTAGCCTTCGCCTAGGGGAGCCCTAGCCTAAAGCCTAGGGGTGCCCTAGCCTGAAGGCTAGGGGAGCCCTAGCCTTCGCCTAGGGGAGCCCTAGCCTAAAGCCTAGGGGTGCCCTAGCCTGAAGGCTAGGGGAGCCCTAGCCTTCGCCTAGGGGAGCCCTAGCCTAAAGCCTAGGGGTGCCCTAGCCTGAAGGCTAGGGGAGCCCTAGCCTTCGCCTAGGGGAGCCCTAGCCTAAAGCCTAGGGGTGCCCTAGCCTGAAGGCTAGGGGAGCCCTAGCCTTCGCCTAGGGGAGCCCTAGCCTAAAGCCTAGGGGTGCCCTAGCCGAAGGCTAGGGGAGCCCTAGCCTTCGCCTAGGGGAGCCCTAGCCTAAAGCCTAGGGGTGCCCTAGCCTGAAGGCTAGGGGAGCCCTAGCCTTCGCCTAGGGGAGCCCTAGCCTAAAGCCTAGGGGTGCCCTAGCCTGAAGGCTAGGGGAGCCCTAGCCTTCGCCTAGGGGAGCCCTAGCCTAAAGCCTAGGGGTGCCCTAGCCTGAAGGCTAGGGGAGCCCTAGCCTTCGCCTAGGGGAGCCCTAGCCTAAAGCCTAGGGGTGCCCTAGCCTGAAGGCTAGGGGAGCCCTAGCCTTCGCCTAGGGGAGCCCTAGCCTAAAGCCTAGGGGTGCCCTAGCCTGAAGGCTAGGGGAGCCCTAGCCTTCGCCTAGGGGAGCCCTAGCCTAAAGCCTAGGGGTGCCCTAGCCTGAAGGCTAGGGGAGCCCTAGCCTTCGCCTAGGGGAGCCCTAGCCTAAAGCCTAGGGGTGCCCTAGCCTGAAGGCTAGGGGAGCCCTAGCCTTCGCCTAGGGGAGCCCTAGCCTAAAGCCTAGGGGTGCCCTAGCCTGAAGGCTAGGGGAGCCCTAGCCTTCGCCTAGGGGAGCCCTAGCCTAAAGCCTAGGGGTGCCCTAGCCTGAAGGCTAGGGGAGCCCTAGCCTTCGCCTAGGGGAGCCCTAGCCTAAAGCCTAGGGGTGCCCTAGCCTGAAGGCTAGGGGAGCCCTAGCCTTCGCCTAGGGGAGCCCTAGCCTAAAGCCTAGGGGTGCCCTAGCCTGAAGGCTAGGGGAGCCCTAGCCTTCGCCTAGGGGAGCCCTAGCCTAAAGCCTAGGGGTGCCCTAGCCTGAAGGCTAGGGGAGCCCTAGCCTTCGCCTAGGGGAGCCCTAGCCTAAAGCCTAGGGGTGCCCTAGCCTGAAGGCTAGGGGAGCCCTAGCCTTCGCCTAGGGGAGCCCTAGCCTAAAGCCTAGGGGTGCCCTAGCCTGAAGGCTAGGGGAGCCCTAGCCTTCGCCTAGGGGAGCCCTAGCCTAAAGCCTAGGGGTGCCCTAGCCTGAAGGCTAGGGGAGCCCTAGCCTTCGCCTAGGGGAGCCCTAGCCTAAAGCCTAGGGGTGCCCTAGCCTGAAGGCTAGGGGAGCCCTAGCCTTCGCCTAGGGGAGCCCTAGCCTAAAGCCTAGGGGTGCCCTAGCCTGAAGGCTAGGGGAGCCCTAGCCTTCGCCTAGGGGAGCCCTAGCCTAAAGCCTAGGGGTGCCCTAGCCTGAAGGCTAGGGGAGCCCTAGCCTTCGCCTAGGGGAGCCCTAGCCTAAAGCCTAGGGGTGCCCTAGCCTGAAGGCTAGGGGAGCCCTAGCCTTCGCCTAGGGGAGCCCTAGCCTAAAGCCTAGGGGTGCCCTAGCCTGAAGGCTAGGGGAGCCCTAGCCTTCGCCTAGGGGAGCCCTAGCCTAAAGCCTAGGGGTGCCCTAGCCTGAAGGCCAGGGGAGCCCTAGCCTTCGCCTAGGGGAGCCCTAGCCTAAAGCCTAGGGGTGCCCTAGCCTGAAGGCCAGGGGAGCCCTAGCCTTCGCCTAGGGGAGCCCTAGCCTAAAGCCTAGGGGTGCCCTAGCCTGAAGGCCAGGGGAGCCCTAGCCTTCGCCTAGGGGAGCCCTAGCCTAAAGCCTAGGGGTGCCCTAGCCTGAAGGCCAGGGGAGCCCTAGCCTTCGCCTAGGGGAGCCCTAGCCTAAAGCCTAGGGGTGCCCTAGCCTGAAGGCCAGGGGAGCCCTAGCCTTCGCCTAGGGGAGCCCTAGCCTAAAGCCTAGGGGTGCCCTAGCCTGAAGGCCAGGGGAGCCCTAGCCTTCGCCTACGGAAGCCCTAGCCTAAAGCCTAGGGGTGCCCTAGCCTGAAGGCCAGGGGAGCCCTAGCCTTCGCCTAGGGGAGCCCTAGCCTAAAGCCTAGGGGTGCCCTAGCCTGAAGGCCAGGGGAGCCCTAGCCTTCGCCTAGGGGAGCCCTAGCCTAAAGCCTAGGGGTGCCCTAGCCTGAAGGCCAGGGGAGCCCTAGCCTTCGCCTAGGGGAGCCCTAGCCTAAAGCCTAGGGGTGCCCTAGCCTGAAGGCCAGGGGAGCCCTAGCCTTCGCCTAGGGGAGCCCTAGCCTAAAGCCTAGGGGTGCCCTAGCCTGAAGGCCAGGGGAGCCCTAGCCTTCGCCTAGGGGAGCCCTAGCCTAAAGCCTAGGGGTGCCCTAGCCTGAAGGCCAGGGGAGCCCTAGCCTTCGCCTAGGGGAGCCCTAGCCTTCGCCTAGGGGTGCCCTAGCCTGAAGGCCAGGGGAGCCCTAGCCTTCGCCTAGGGGAGCCCTAGCCTAAAGCCTAGGGGTGCCCTAGCCTGAAGGCCAGGGGAGCCCTAGCCTTCGCCTAGGGGAGCCCTAGCCTAAAGCCTAGGGGTGCCCTAGCCTGAAGGCCAGGGGAGCCCTAGCCTTCGCCTAGGGGAGCCCTAGCCTAAAGCCTAGGGGTGCCCTAGCCTGAAGGCCAGGGGAGCCCTAGCCTTCGCCTAGGGGAGCCCTAGCCTAAAGCCTAGGGGTGCCCTAGCCTGAAGGCCAGGGGAGCCCTAGCCTTCGCCTAGGGGAGCCCTAGCCTAAAGCCTAGGGGTGCCCTAGCCTGAAGGCCAGGGGAGCCCTAGCCTTCGCCTAGGGGAGCCCTAGCCTAAAGCCTAGGGGTGCCCTAGCCTGAAGGCCAGGGGAGCCCTAGCCTTCGCCTAGGGGAGCCCTAGCCTAAAGCCTAGGGGTGCCCTAGCCTGAAGGCCAGGGGAGCCCTAGCCTTCGCCTAGGGGAGCCCTAGCCTAAAGCCTAGGGGTGCCCTAGCCTGAAGGCCAGGGGAGCCCTAGCCTTCGCCTAGGGGAGCCCTAGCCTAAAGCCTAGGGGTGCCCTAGCCTGAAGGCTAGGGGAGCCCTAGCCTTCGCCTAGGGGAGCCCTAGCCTAAAGCCTAGGGGTGCCCTAGCCTGAAGGCTAGGGGAGCCCTAGCCTTCGCCTAGGGGAGCCCTAGCCTAAAGCCTAGGGGTGCCCTAGCCTGAAGGCTAGGGGAGCCCTAGCCTTCGCCTAGGGGAGCCCTAGCCTAAAGCCTAGGGGTGCCCTAGCCTGAAGGCTAGGGGAGCCCTAGCCTTAGCCTAGGGGAGCCGAAAGCCTAGGCGTGCCCTAGCCTGAAGGCTAGGGGAGCCCTAGCCTTAGCCTAGGGGAGCCGAAAGCCTAGGCGTGCCCTAGCCTGAAGGCTAGGGGAGCCCTAGCCTTAGCCTTGGGGAGCCGAAAGCCTAGGCGTGCCCTAGCCTGAAGGCTAGGGGAGCCCTAGCCTTAGCCTTGGGGAGCCGAAAGCCTAGGCGTGCCCTAGCCTGAAGGCTAGGGGAGCCCTAGCCTTAGCCTTGGGGAGCCGAAAGCCTAGGCGTGCCCTAGCCTGAAGGCTAGGGGAGCCCTAGCCTTAGCCTAGGGGAGCCCTAGCCTAAAGCCTAGGGGTGCCCTAGCCTGAAGGCTAGGGGAGCCCTAGCCTTAGCCTAGGGGAGCCTAAAGCCTAGGGGTGCCCTAGCCTGAAGGCTAGGGGAGCCCTAGCCTTAGCCTAGGGGAGCCTAAAGCCTAGGGGTGCCCTAGCCTGAAGTCTAGGGGAGCCCTAGCCTTAGCCTAGGGGAGCCCTAGCCTAAAGCCTAGGGGTGCCCTAGCCTGAAGGCTAGGGGAGCCCTAGCCTTAGCCTAGGGGAGCCTAAAGCCTAGGGGTGCCCTAGCCTGAAGGCTAGGGGAGCCCTAGCCTTAGCCTAGGGGAGCCCTAGCCTAAAGCCTAGGGGTGCCCTAGCCTGAAGGCTAGGGGAGCCCTAGCCTTAGCCTAGGGGAGCCTAAAGCCTAGGGGTGCCCTAGCCTGAAGGCTAGGGGAGCCCTAGCCTTAGCCTAGGGGAGCCTAAAGCCTAGGGGTGCCCTAGCCTGAAGGCTAGGGGAGCCCTAGACTTAGCCTAGGGGAGCCCTAGCCTAAAGCCTAGGGGTGCCCTAGCCTGAAGGCTAGGGGAGCCCTAGCCTTAGCCTAGGGGAGCCTAAAGCCTAGGGGTGCCCTAGCCTGAAGGCTAGGGGAGCCCTAGACTTAGCCTAGGGGAGCCCTAGCCTAAAGCCTAGGGGTGCCCTAGCCTGAAGGCTAGGGGAGCCCTAGCCTTAGCCTAGGGGAGCCTAAAGCCTAGGGGTGCCCTAGCCTGAAGGGTTGGGGAGCCCTAGCCTTAGCCTAGGGGAGCCTAAAGCCTAGGGGTGCCCTAGCCTGAAGGCTAGGGGAGCCCTAGCCTTAGCCTAGGGGAGCCCTAGCCTAAAGCCTAGGGGTGCCCTAGCCTGAAGGCTAGGGGAGCCCTAGCCTTAGCCTAGGGGAGCCTAAAGCCTAGGGGTGCCCTAGCCTGAAGGCTAGGGGAGCCCTAGCCTTAGCCTAGGGGAGCCCTAGCCTAAAGCCTAGGGGTGCCCTAGCCTGAAGGCTAGGGGAGCCCTAGCCTTAGCCTAGGGGAGGCTAAAGCCTAGGGGTGCCCTAGCCTGAAGGCTAGGGGAGCCCTAGCCTTAGCCTAGGGGAGCCTAAAGCCTAGGGGTGCCCTAGCCTGAAGGCTAGGGGAGCCCTAGCCTTAGCCTAGGTGAGCCCTAGCCTAAAGCCTAGGGGTGCCCTAGCCTGAAGGCTAGGGGAGCCCTAGCCTTAGCCTAGGGGAGCCCTAGCCTAAAGCCTAGGGGTGCCCTAACCTGAAGGCTAGGGGAGCCCTAGCCTTAGCCTAGGGGAGCCTAAAGCCTAGGGGTGCCCTAGCCTGAAGGCTAGGGGAGCCCTAGCCTTCGCCTAGGGGAGCCTAAAGCCTAGGGGTGCCCTAGCCTGAAGGCTAGGGGAGCCCTAGCCTTCGCCTAGGGGAGCCCTAGCCTAAAGCCTAGGGGTGCCCTAGCCTGAATGCTAGGGGAGCCCTAGCCTTCGCCTAGGGGAGCCCTAGCCTAAAGCCTAGGGGTGCCCTAGCCTGAAGGCTAGGGGAGCCCTAGCCTTCGCCTAGGGGAGCCCTAGCCTAAAGCCTAGGGGTGCCCTAGCCTGAAGGCTAGGGGAGCCCTAGCCTTCGCCTAGGGGAGCCCTAGCCTAAAGCCTAGGGGTGCCCTAGCCTGAAGGCTAGGGGAGCCCTAGCCTTAGCCTAGGGGAGCCTAAAGCCTAGGGGTGCCCTAGCCTGAAGGCTAGGGGAGCCCTAGCCTTCGCCTAGGGGAGCCTAAAGCCTAGGGGTGCCCTAGCCTGAAGGCTAGGGGAGCCCTAGCCTTCGCCTAGGGGAGCCCTAGCCTAAAGCCTAGGGGTGCCCTAGCCTGAAGGCTAGGGGAGCCCTAGCCTTCGCCTAGGGGAGCCCTAGCCTAAAGCCTAGGGGTGCCCTAGCCTGAAGGCTAGGGGAGCCCTAGCCTTCGCCCTAGGGGAGCCCTAGCCTAAAGCCTAGGGGTGCCCTAGCCTGAAGGCTAGGGAGCCCTAGCCTTCGCCTAGGGGAGCCCTAGCCTAAAGCCTAGGGGTGCCCTAGCCTGAAGGCTAGGGGAGCCCTAGCCTTCGCCTAGGGGAGCCCTAGCCTAAAGCCTAGGGGTGCCCTAGCCTGAAGGCTAGGGAGCCCTAGCCTTCGCCTAGGGGAGCCCTAGCCTAAAGCCTAGGGGTGCCCTAGCCTGAAGGCTAGGGGAGCCCTAGCCTTCGCCTAGGGGAGCCCTAGCCTAAAGCCTAGGGGTGCCCTAGCCTGAAGGCTAGGGGAGCCCTAGCCTTCGCCTAGGGGAGCCCTAGCCTAAAGCCTAGGGGTGCCCTAGCCTGAAGGCTAGGGGAGCCCTAGCCTTCGCCTAGGGGAGCCCTAGCCTAAAGCCTAGGGGTGCCCTAGCCTGAAGGCTAGGGGAGCCCTAGCCTTCGCCTAGGGGAGCCCTAGCCTAAAGCCTAGGGGTGCCCTAGCCTGAAGGCTAGGGGAGCCCTAGCCTTCGCCTAGGGGAGCCCTAGCCTAAAGCCTAGGGGTGCCCTAGCCTGAAGGCTAGGGGAGCCCTAGCCTTCGCCTAGGGGAGCCCTAGCCTAAAGCCTAGGGGTGCCCTAGCCTGAAGGCTAGGGGAGCCCTAGCCTTCGCCTAGGGAGCCCTAGCTAAAGCCTAGGGGTGCCCTAGCCTGAAGGCTAGGGGAGCCCTAGCCTTCGCCTAGGGGAGCCTAGCCTAAAGCCTAGGGGTGCCCTAGCCTGAAGGCTAGGGGAGCCCTAGCCTTCGCCTAGGGGAGCCCTAGCCTAAAGCCTAGGGGTGCCCTAGCCTGAAGGCTAGGGGAGCCCTAGCCTTCGCCTAGGGGAGCCCTAGCCTAAAGCCTAGGGGTGCCCTAGCCTGAAGGCTAGGGGAGCCCCTAGCCTTCGCCTAGGGGAGCCCTAGCCTAAAGCCTAGGGGTGCCCTAGCCTGAAGGCTAGGGGAGCCCTAGCCTTCGCCTAGGGGAGCCCTAGCCTAAAGCCTAGGGGTGCCCTAGCCTGAAGGCTAGGGGAGCCCTAGCCTTCGCCTAGGGGAGCCCTAGCCTAAAGCCTAGGGGTGCCCTAGCCTGAAGGCTAGGGGAGCCCTAGCCTTCGCCTAGGGGAGCCCTAGCCTAAAGCCTAGGGGTGCCCTAGCCTGAAGGCTAGGGGAGCCCTAGCCTTCGCCTAGGGGAGCCCTAGCCTAAAGCCTAGGGGTGCCCTAGCCTGAAGGCTAGGGGAGCCCTAGCCTTCGCCTAGGGGAGCCCTAGCCTAAAGCCTAGGGGTGCCCTAGCCTGAAGGCTAGGGGAGCCCTAGCCTTCGCCTAGGGGAGCCCTAGCCTAAAGCCTAGGGGTTGCCCTAGCTGAAGGCTAGGGGAGCCCTAGCCTTCGCCTAGGGGAGCCCTAGCCTAAAGCCTAGGGGTGCCCTAGCCTGAAGGCTAGGGGAGCCCTAGCCTTCGCCTAGGGGAGCCCTAGCCTAAAGCCTAGGGGTGCCCTAGCCTGAAGGCTAGGGGAGCCCTAGCCTTCGCCTAGGGGAGCCCTAGCCTAAAGCCTAGGGGTGCCCTAGCCTGAAGGCTAGGGGAGCCCTAGCCTTCGCCTAGGGGAGCCCTAGCCTAAAGCCTAGGGGTGCCCTAGCCTGAAGGCTAGGGAGCCCTAGCCTTCGCCTAGGGGAGCCCTAGCCTAAAGCCTAGGGGTGCCCTAGCCTGAAGGCTAGGGGAGCCCTAGCCTTCGCCTAGGGGAGCCCTAGCCTAAAGCCTAGGGGTGCCCTAGCCTGAAGGCTAGGGGAGCCCTAGCCTTCGCCTAGGGGAGCCCTAGCCTAAAGCCTAGGGGTGCCCTAGCCTGAAGGCTAGGGGAGCCCTAGCCTTCGCCTAGGGGAGCCCTAGCCTAAAGCCTAGGGGTGCCCTAGCCTGAAGGCTAGGGGAGCCCTAGCCTTCGCCTAGGGGAGCCTAAAGCCTAGGGGTGCCCTAGCCTGAAGGCTAGGGGAGCCCTAGCCTTCGCCTAGGGGAGCCCTAGCCTAAAGCCTAGGGGTGCCCTAGCCTGAATGCTAGGGGAGCCCTAGCCTTCGCCTAGGGGAGCCCTAGCCTAAAGCCTAGGGGTGCCCTAGCCTGAAGGCTAGGGGAGCCCTAGCCTTCGCCTAGGGGAGCCCTAGCCTAAAGCCTAGGGGTGCCCTAGCCTGAAGGCTAGGGGAGCCCTAGCCTTCGCCTAGGGGAGCCCTAGCCTAAAGCCTAGGGGTGCCCTAGCCTGAAGGCTAGGGGAGCCCTAGCCTTAGCCTAGGGGAGCCTAAAGCCTAGGGGTGCCCTAGCCTGAAGGCTAGGGGAGCCCTAGCCTTCGCCTAGGGGAGCCTAAAGCCTAGGGTGCCCTAGCCTGAAGGCTAGGGGAGCCCTAGCCTTCGCCTAGGGGAGCCCTAGCCTAAAGCCTAGGGGTGCCCTAGCCTGAAGGCTAGGGGAAGCCCTAGCCTTCGCCTAGGGGAGCCCTAGCCTAAAGCCTAGGGGTGCCCTAGCCTGAAGGCTAGGGGAGCCCTAGCCTTCGCCTAGGGGGCCCTAGCCTAAAGCCTAGGGGTGCCCTAGCCTGAAGGCTAGGGGAGCCCTAGCCTTCGCCTAGGGGAGCCCTAGCCTAAAGCCTAGGGGTGCCCTAGCCTGAAGGCTAGGGGAGCCCTAGCCTTCGCCTAGGGGAGCCCTAGCCTAAAGCCTAGGGGTGCCCTAGCCTGAAGGCTAGGGGAGCCCTAGCCTTCGCCTAGGGGAGCCCTAGCCTAAAGCTAGGGGTGCCCTAGCCTGAAGGCTAGGGGAGCCCTAGCCCTTCGCCTAGGGGAGCCCTAGCCTAAAGCCTAGGGGTGCCCTAGCCTGAAGGCTAGGGGAGCCCTAGCCTTCGCCTAGGGGAGCCCTAGCCTAAAGCCTAGGGGTGCCCTAGCCTGAAGGCTAGGGGAGCCCTAGCCTTCGCCTAGGGAGCCCTAGCCTAAAGCCTAGGGGTGCCCTAGCCTGAAGGCTAGGGGAGCCCTAGCCTTCGCCTAGGGGAGCCCTAGCCTAAAGCCTAGGGGTGCCCTAGCCTGAAGGCTAGGGGAGCCCTAGCCTTCGCCTAGGGGAGCCCTAGCCTAAAGCCTAGGGGTGCCCTAGCCTGAAGGCTAGGGGAGCCCTAGCCTTCGCCTAGGGGAGCCCTAGCCTAAAGCCTAGGGGTGCCCTAGCCTGAAGGCTAGGGGAGCCCTAGCCTTCGCCTAGGGAGCCCTAGCCTAAAGCCTAGGGGTTGCCCTAGCCTGAAGGCTAGGGGAGCCCTAGCCTTCGCCTAGGGGAGCCCTAGCCTAAAGCCTAGGGGTGCCCTAGCCTGAAGGCTAGGGGAGCCCTAGCCTTCGCCTAGGGAGCCCTAGCCTAAAGCCTAGGGGTGCCCTAGCCTGAAGGCTAGGGGAGCCCTAGCCTTCGCCTAGGGGAGCCCTAGCCTAAAGCCTAGGGGTGCCCTAGCCTGAAGGCTAGGGGAGCCCTAGCCTTCGCCTAGGGGAGCCCTAGCCTAAAGCCTAGGGGTGCCCTAGCCTGAAGGCTAGGGGAGCCCTAGCCTTCGCCTAGGGGAGCCCTAGCCTAAAGCCTAGGGGTGCCCTAGCCTGAAGGCTAGGGGAGCCCTAGCCTTCGCCTAGGGGAGCCCTAGCCTAAAGCCTAGGGGTGCCCTAGCCTGAAGGCTAGGGGAGCCCTAGCCTTCGCCTAGGGGAGCCCTAGCCTAAAGCCTAGGGGTGCCCTAGCCTGGAAGGCTAGGGAGCCCTAGCCTTCGCCTAGGGGAGCCCTAGCCTAAAGCCTAGGGGTGCCCTAGCCTGAAGGCTAGGGGAGCCCTAGCCTTCGCCTAGGGAGCCCTAGCCTAAAGCCTAGGGGTGCCCTAGCCTGAAGGCTAGGGGAGCCCTAGCCTTCGCCTAGGGGAGCCCTAGCCTAAAGCCTAGGGGTGCCCTAGCCTGAAGGCTAGGGGAGCCCTAGCCTTCGCCTAGGGGAGCCCTAGCCTAAAGCCTAGGGGTGCCCTAGCCTGAAGGCTAGGGGAGCCCTAGCCTTCGCCTAGGGGAGCCCTAGCCTAAAGCCTAGGGGTGCCCTAGCCTGAAGGCTAGGGGAGCCCTAGCCTTCGCCTAGGGGAGCCCTAGCCTAAAGCCTAGGGGTGCCCTAGCCTGAAGGCTAGGGGAGCCCTAGCCTTCGCCTAGGGGAGCCCTAGCCTAAAGCCTAGGGGTGCCCTAGCCTGAAGGCTAGGGGAGCCCTAGCCTTCGCCTAGGGAGCCCTAGCCTAAAGCCTAGGGTGCCCTAGCCTGAAGGCTAGGGGAGCCCTAGCCTTCGCCTAGGGGAGCCCTAGCCTAAAGCCTAGGGGTGCCCTAGCCTGAAGGCTAGGGGAGCCCTAGCCTTCGCCTAGGGGAGCCCTAGCCTAAAGCCTAGGGGTGCCCTAGCCTGAAGGCTAGGGGAGCCCTAGCCTTCGCCTAGGGGAGCCTAAAGCCTAGGGGTGCCCTAGCCTGAAGGCTAGGGGAGCCCTAGCCTTCGCCTAGGGGAGCCCTAGCCTAAAGCCTAGGGGTGCCCTAGCCTGAAGGCTAGGGAGCCCTAGCCTTCGCCTAGGGGAGCCTAGAGCCTAGGGGTGCCCTAGCCTGAAGGCTAGGGGAGCCCTAGCCTTCGCCTCGGGGAGCCTAGAGCCTAGGGGTGCCCTAGCCTGAAGGCTAGGGGAGCACTAGCCTTCGCCTCGGGGAGCCTAGAGCCTAGGGGTGCCCTAGCCTGAAGGCTAGGGGAGCCCTAGCCTTCGCCTCGGGGAGCCTAGAGCCTAGGGGTGCCCTAGCCTGAAGGCTAGGGGAGCCCTAGCCTTCGCCTCGGGGAGCCTAGAGCCTAGGGGTGCCCTAGCCTGATGGCTAGGGGAGCCCTAGCCTTCGCCTCGGGGAGCCTAGAGCCTAGGGGTGCCCTAGCCTGAAGGCTAGGGGAGCCCTAGCCTTAGCCTAGGGGAGCCGAAAGCCTAGGCGTGCCCTAGCCTGAAGGCTAGGGGAGCCCTAGCCTTAGCCTAGGGGAGCCGAAAGCCTAGGCGTGCCCTAGCCTGAAGGCTAGGGGAGCCCTAGCCTTCGCCTAGGGGAGCCGAAAGCCTAGGAGTGCCCTAGCCTGAAGGCTAGGGGAGCCCTAGCCTTCGCCTAGGGGAGCCCTAGCCTAAAGCCTAGGGGTGCCCTAGCCTGAAGGCTAGGGGAGCCCTAGCCTTCGCCTAGGGGAGCCCTAGCCTAAAGCCTAGGGGTGCCCTAGCCTGAAGGCTAGGGGAGCCCTAGCCTTCGCCTAGGGGAGCCCTAGACTAAAGCCTAGGGGTGCCCTAGCCTGAAGGCTAGGGGAGCCCTAGCCTTCGCCTAGGGGAGCCCTAGCCTAAAGCCTAGGGGTGCCCTAGCCTGAAGGCTAGGGGAGCCCTAGCCTTCGCCTAGGGGAGCCCTAGCCTAAAGCCTAGGGGTGCCCTAGCCTGAAGGCTAGGGGAGCCCTAGCCTTCGCCTAGGGGAGCCCTAGCCTAAAGCCTAGGGGTGCCCTAGCCTGAAGGCTAGGGGAGCCCTAGCCTTCGCCTAGGGGAGCCCTAGCCTAAAGCCTAGGGGTGCCCTAGCCTGAAGGCTAGGGGAGCCCTAGCCTTCGCCTAGGGGAGCCCTAGCCTAAAGCCTAGGGGTGCCCTAGCCTGAAGGCTAGGGGAGCCCTAGCCTTCGCCTAGGGGAGCCCTAGCCTAAAGCCTAGGGGTGCCCTAGCCTGAAGGCTAGGGGAGCCCTAGCCTTCGCCTAGGGGAGCCCTAGCCTAAAGCCTAGGGGTGCCCTAGCCTGAAGGCTAGGGGAGCCCTAGCCTTCGCCTAGGGGAGCCCTAGCCTAAAGCCTAGGGGTGCCCTAGCCTGAAGGCTAGGGGAGCCCTAGCCTTCGCCTAGGGGAGCCCTAGCCTAAAGCCTAGGGGTGCCCTAGCCTGAAGGCTAGGGGAGCCCTAGCCTTCGCCTAGGGGAGCCCTAGCCTAAAGCCTAGGGGTGCCCTAGCCTGAAGGCTAGGGGAGCCCTAGCCTTCGCTTAGGGGAGCCCTAGCCTAAAGCCTAGGGGTGCCCTAGCCTGAAGGCTAGGGGAGCCCTAGCCTTCGCCTAGGGGAGCCCTAGCCTAAAGCCTAGGGGTGCCCTAGCCTGAAGGCTAGGGGAGCCCTAGCCTTCGCCTAGGGGAGCCCTAGCCTAAAGCCTAGGGGTGCCCTAGCCTGAAGGCTAGGGGAGCCCTAGCCTTCGCCTAGGGGAGCCCTAGCCTAAAGCCTAGGGGTGCCCTAGCCTGAAGGCTAGGGGAGCCCTAGCCTTCGCCTAGGGGAGCCCTAGCCTAAAGCCTAGGGGTGCCCTAGCCTGAAGGCTAGGGGAGCCCTAGCCTTCGCCTAGGGGAGCCCTAGCCTAAAGCCTAGGGGTGCCCTAGCCTGAAGGCTAGGGGAGCCCTAGCCTTCGCCTAGGGGAGCCCTAGCCTAAAGCCTAGGGGTGCCCTAGCCTGAAGGCTAGGGGAGCCCTAGCCTTCGCCTAGGGGAGCCCTAGCCTAAAGCCTAGGGGTGCCCTAGCCTGAAGGCTAGGGGAGCCCTAGCCTTCGCCTAGGGGAGCCCTAGCCTAAAGCCTAGGGGTGCCCTAGCCTGAAGGCTAGGGGAGCCCTAGCCTAAGCCTAGGGGAGCCCTAGCCTAAAGCCTAGGGGTGCCCTAGCCTGAAGGCTAGGGGAGCCCTAGCCTAAGCCTAGGGGAGCCCTAGCCTAAAGCCTAGGGGTGCCCTAGCCTGAAGGCTAGGGGAGCCCTAGCCTAAGCCTAGGGGAGCCCTAGCCTTCGCCTAGGGGTGCCCTAGCCTGAAGGCTAGGGGAGCCCTAGCCTAAGCCTAGGGGAGCCCTAGCCTAAAGCCTAGGGGTGCCCTAGCCTGAAGGCTAGGGGAGGCCCTAGCCTAAGCCTAGGGGAGCCCTAGCCTAAAGCCTAGGGGTGCCCTAGCCTGAAGGCTAGGGGAGCCCTAGCCTAAGCCTAGGGGAGCCCTAGCCTAAAGCCTAGGGGTGCCCTAGCCTGAAGGCTAGGGGAGCCCTAGCCTTAGCCTAGGGGAGCCCTAGCCTAAAGCCTAGGGGTGCCCTAGCCTGAAGGCTAGGGGAGCCCTAGCCTTAGCCTAGGGGAGCCCTAGCCTAAAGCCTAGGGGTGCCCTAGCCTGAAGGCTAGGGGAGCCCTAGCCTTAGCCTAGGGGAGCCCTAGCCTAAAGCCTAGGGGTGCCCTAGCCTGAAGGCTAGGGGAGCCCTAGCCTTAGCCTAGGGGAGCCCTAGCCTAAAGCCTAGGGGTGCCCTAGCCTGAAGGCTAGGGGAGCCCTAGCCTTAGCCTAGGGGAGCCCTAGCCTAAAGCCTAGGGGTGCCCTAGCCTGAAGGCTAGGGGAGCCCTAGCCTTAGCCTAGGGGAGCCCTAGCCGAAAGCCTAGGGGTGCCCTAGCCTGAAGGCTAGGGGAGCCCTAGCCTTAGCCTAGGGAGCCCTAGCCGAAAGCCTAGGGGTGCCCTAGCCTGAAGGCTAGGGGAGCCCTAGCCTTAGCCTAGGGGAGCCCTAGCCGAAAGCCTAGGGGTGCCCTAGCCTGAAGGCTAGGGGAGCCCTAGCCTTAGCCTAGGGGAGCCCTAGCCGAAAGCCTAGGGGTGCCCTAGCCTGAAGGCTAGGGGAGCCCTAGCCTTAGCCTAGGGGAGCCGAAAGCCTAGGCGTGCCCTAGCCTGAAGGCTAGGGGAGCCCTAGCCTTAGCCTAGGGGAGCCGAAAGCCTAGGCGTGCCCTAGCCTGAAGGCTAGGGGAGCCCTAGCCTTAGCCTTGGGGAGCCGAAAGCCTAGGCGTGCCCTAGCCTGAAGGCTAGGGGAGCCCTAGCCTTAGCCTTGGGGAGCCGAAAGCCTAGGCGTGCCCTAGCCTGAAGGCTAGGGGAGCCCTAGCCTTAGCCTTGGGGAGCCGAAAGCCTAGGCGTGCCCTAGCCTGAAGGCTAGGGGAGCCCTAGCCTTAGCCTTGGGGAGCCGAAAGCCTAGGCGTGCCCTAGCCTGAAGGCTAGGGGAGCCCTAGCCTTAGCCTTGGGGAGCCGAAAGCCTAGGCGTGCCCTAGCCTGAAGGCTAGGGGAGCCCTAGCCTTAGCCTTGGGGAGCCGAAAGCCTAGGCGTGCCCTAGCCTGAAGGCTAGGGGAGCCCTAGCCTTAGCCTTGGGGAGCCGAAAGCCTAGGCGTGCCCTAGCCTGAAGGCTAGGGGAGCCCTAGCCTTAGCCTTGGGGAGCCGAAAGCCTAGGCGTGCCCTAGCCTGAAGGCTAGGGGAGCCCTAGCCTTAGCCTTGGGGAGCCGAAAGCCTAGGCGTGCCCTAGCCTGAAGGCTAGGGGAGCCCTAGCCTTAGCCTTGGGGAGCCGAAAGCCTAGGCGTGCCCTAGCCTGAAGGCTAGGGGAGCCCTAGCCTTAGCCTTGGGGAGCCGAAAGCCTAGGCGTGCCCTAGCCTGAAGGCTAGGGGAGCCCTAGCCTTAGCCTTGGGGAGCCGAAAGCCTAGGCGTGCCCTAGCCTGAAGGCTAGGGGAGCCCTAGCCTTAGCCTTGGGGAGCCGAAAGCCTAGGCGTGCCCTAGCCTGAAGGCTAGGGGAGCCCTAGCCTTAGCCTTGGGGAGCCGAAAGCCTAGGCGTGCCCTAGCCTCCTAGCCTGAAGGCTAGGGGAGCCCTAGCCTTAGCCTTGGGGAGCCGAAAGCCTAGGCGTGCCCTAGCCTGAAGGCTAGGGGAGCCCTAGCCTTAGCCTTGGGGAGCCGAAAGCCTAGGCGTGCCCTAGCCTGAAGGCTAGGGGAGCCCTAGCCTTAGCCTTGGGGAGCCGAAAGCCTAGGCGTGCCCTAGCCTGAAGGCTAGGGGAGCCCTAGCCTTAGCCTTGGGGAGCCGAAAGCCTAGGCGTGCCCTAGCCTGAAGGCTAGGGGAGCCCTAGCCTTAGCCTTGGGGAGCCGAAAGCCTAGGCGTGCCCTAGCCTGAAGGCTAGGGGAGCCCTAGCCTTAGCCTTGGGGAGCCGAAAGCCTAGGCGTGCCCTAGCCTGAAGGCTAGGGGAGCCCTAGCCTTAGCCTAGGGGAGCCGAAAGCCTAGGCGTGCCCTAGCCTGAAGGCTAGGGGAGCCCTAGCCTTAGCCTAGGGGAGCCGAAAGCCTAGGCGTGCCCTAGCCTGAAGGCTAGGGGAGCCCTAGCCTTAGCCTAGGGGAGCCGAAAGCCTAGGCGTGCCCTAGCCTGAAGGCTAGGGGAGCCCTAGCCTTAGCCTAGGGGAGCCGAAAGCCTAGGCGTGCCCTAGCCTGAAGGCTAGGGGAGCCCTAGCCTTAGCCTAGGGGAGCCCTAGCCTAAAGCCTAGGGGTGCCCTAGCCTGAAGGCTAGGGGAGCCCTAGCCTTAGCCTAGGGGAGCCCTAGCCGAAAGCCTAGGGGTGCCCTAGCCTGAAGGCTAGGGGAGCCCTAGCCTTAGCCTAGGGGAGCCCTAGCCGAAAGCCTAGGGGTGCCCTAGCCTGAAGGCTAGGGGAGCCCTAGCCTTAGCCTAGGGGAGCCCTAGCCGAAAGCCTAGGGGTGCCCTAGCCTGAAGGCTAGGGGAGCCCTAGCCTTAGCCTAGGGGAGCCCTAGCCGAAAGCCTAGGGGTGCCCTAGCCTGAAGGCTAGGGGAGCCCTAGCCTTAGCCTAGGGGAGCCCTAGCCGAAAGCCTAGGGGTGCCCTAGCCTGAAGGCTAGGGGAGCCCTAGCCTTAGCCTAGGGGAGCCCTAGCCGAAAGCCTAGGGGTGCCCTAGCCTGAAGGCTAGGGGAGCCCTAGCCTTAGCCTAGGGGAGCCCTAGCCGAAAGCCTAGGGGTGCCCTAGCCTGAAGGCTAGGGGAGCCCTAGCCTTAGCCTAGGGGAGCCCTAGCCGAAAGCCTAGGGGTGCCCTAGCCTGAAGGCTAGGGGAGCCCTAGCCTTAGCCTAGGGGAGCCGAAAGCCTAGGCGTGCCCTAGCCTGAAGGCTAGGGGAGCCCTAGCCTTAGCCTAGGGGAGCCGAAAGCCTAGGCGTGCCCTAGCCTGAAGGCTAGGGGAGCCCTAGCCTTAGCCTTGGGGAGCCGAAAGCCTAGGCGTGCCCTAGCCTGAAGGCTAGGGGAGCCCTAGCCTTAGCCTTGGGGAGCCGAAAGCCTAGGCGTGCCCTAGCCTGAAGGCTAGGGGAGCCCTAGCCTTAGCCTTGGGGAGCCGAAAGCCTAGGCGTGCCCTAGCCTGAAGGCTAGGGGAGCCCTAGCCTTAGCCTTGGGGAGCCGAAAGCCTAGGCGTGCCCTAGCCTGAAGGCTAGGGGAGCCCTAGCCTTAGCCTTGGGGAGCCGAAAGCCTAGGCGTGCCCTAGCCTGAAGGCTAGGGGAGCCCTAGCCTTAGCCTTGGGGAGCCGAAAGCCTAGGCGTGCCCTAGCCTGAAGGCTAGGGGAGCCCTAGCCTTAGCCTTGGGGAGCCGAAAGCCTAGGCGTGCCCTAGCCTGAAGGCTAGGGGAGCCCTAGCCTTAGCCTTGGGGAGCCGAAAGCCTAGGCGTGCCCTAGCCTGAAGGCTAGGGGAGCCCTAGCCTTAGCCTTGGGGAGCCGAAAGCCTAGGCGTGCCCTAGCCTGAAGGCTAGGGGAGCCCTAGCCTTAGCCTTGGGGAGCCGAAAGCCTAGGCGTGCCCTAGCCTGAAGGCTAGGGGAGCCCTAGCCTTAGCCTTGGGGAGCCGAAAGCCTAGGCGTGCCCTAGCCTGAAGGCTAGGGGAGCCCTAGCCTTAGCCTTGGGGAGCCGAAAGCCTAGGCGTGCCCTAGCCTGAAGGCTAGGGGAGCCCTAGCCTTAGCCTTGGGGAGCCGAAAGCCTAGGCGTGCCCTAGCCTGAAGGCTAGGGGAGCCCTAGCCTTAGCCTTGGGGAGCCGAAAGCCTAGGCGTGCCCTAGCCTGAAGGCTAGGGGAGCCCTAGCCTTAGCCTTGGGGAGCCGAAAGCCTAGGCGTGCCCTAGCCTGAAGGCTAGGGGAGCCCTAGCCTTAGCCTTGGGGAGCCGAAAGCCTAGGCGTGCCCTAGCCTGAAGGCTAGGGGAGCCCTAGCCTTAGCCTTGGGGAGCCGAAAGCCTAGGCGTGCCCTAGCCTGAAGGCTAGGGGAGCCCTAGCCTTAGCCTTGGGGAGCCGAAAGCCTAGGCGTGCCCTAGCCTGAAGGCTAGGGGAGCCCTAGCCTTAGCCTTGGGGAGCCGAAAGCCTAGGCGTGCCCTAGCCTGAAGGCTAGGGGAGCCCTAGCCTTAGCCTTGGGGAGCCGAAAGCCTAGGCGTGCCCTAGCCTGAAGGCTAGGGGAGCCCTAGCCTTAGCCTTGGGGAGCCGAAAGCCTAGGCGTGCCCTAGCCTGAAGGCTAGGGGAGCCCTAGCCTTAGCCTTGGGGAGCCGAAAGCCTAGGCGTGCCCTAGCCTGAAGGCTAGGGGAGCCCTAGCCTTAGCCTAGGGGAGCCGAAAGCCTAGGCGTGCCCTAGCCTGAAGGCTAGGGGAGCCCTAGCCTTAGCCTAGGGGAGCCGAAAGCCTAGGCGTGCCCTAGCCTGAAGGCTAGGGGAGCCCTAGCCTTAGCCTAGGGGAGCCGAAAGCCTAGGCGTGCCCTAGCCTGAAGGCTAGGGGAGCCCTAGCCTTAGCCTAGGGGAGCCGAAAGCCTAGGCGTGCCCTAGCCTGAAGGCTAGGGGAGCCCTAGCCTTAGCCTAGGGGAGCCGAAAGCCTAGGCGTGCCCTAGCCTGAAGGCTAGGGGAGCCCTAGCCTTAGCCTAGGGGAGCCGAAAGCCTAGGCGTGCCCTAGCCTGAAGGCTAGGGGAGCCCTAGCCTTAGCCTAGGGGAGCCGAAAGCCTAGGCGTGCCCTAGCCTGAAGGCTAGGGGAGCCCTAGCCTTAGCCTAGGGGAGCCGAAAGCCTAGGCGTGCCCTAGCCTGAAGGCTAGGGGAGCCCTAGCCTTAGCCTAGGGGAGCCGAAAGCCTAGGCGTGCCCTAGCCTGAAGGCTAGGGGAGCCCTAGCCTTAGCCTAGGGGAGCCGAAAGCCTAGGCGTGCCCTAGCCTGAAGGCTAGGGGAGCCCTAGCCTTAGCCTAGGGGAGCCGAAAGCCTAGGCGTGCCCTAGCCTGAAGGCTAGGGGAGCCCTAGCCTTAGCCTAGGGGAGCCGAAAGCCTAGGCGTGCCCTAGCCTGAAGGCTAGGGGAGCCCTAGCCTTAGCCTAGGGGAGCCGAAAGCCTAGGCGTGCCCTAGCCTGAAGGCTAGGGGAGCCCTAGCCTTAGCCTAGGGGAGCCGAAAGCCTAGGCGTGCCCTAGCCTGAAGGCTAGGGGAGCCCTAGCCTTAGCCTAGGGGAGCCGAAAGCCTAGGCGTGCCCTAGCCTGAAGGCTAGGGGAGCCCTAGCCTTAGCCTAGGGGAGCCGAAAGCCTAGGCGTGCCCTAGCCTGAAGGCTAGGGGAGCCCTAGCCTTAGCCTAGGGGAGCCGAAAGCCTAGGCGTGCCCTAGCCTGAAGGCTAGGGGAGCCCTAGCCTTAGCCTAGGGGAGCCGAAAGCCTAGGCGTGCCCTAGCCTGAAGGCTAGGGGAGCCCTAGCCTTAGCCTAGGGGAGCCGAAAGCCTAGGCGTGCCCTAGCCTGAAGGCTAGGGGAGCCCTAGCCTTAGCCTAGGGGAGCCGAAAGCCTAGGCGTGCCCTAGCCTGAAGGCTAGGGGAGCCCTAGCCTTAGCCTAGGGGAGCCGAAAGCCTAGGCGTGCCCTAGCCTGAAGGCTAGGGGAGCCCTAGCCTTAGCCTAGGGGAGCCGAAAGCCTAGGCGTGCCCTAGCCTGAAGGCTAGGGGAGCCCTAGCCTTAGCCTAGGGGAGCCGAAAGCCTAGGCGTGCCCTAGCCTGAAGGCTAGGGGAGCCCTAGCCTTAGCCTAGGGGAGCCGAAAGCCTAGGCGTGCCCTAGCCTGAAGGCTAGGGGAGCCCTAGCCTTAGCCTAGGGGAGCCGAAAGCCTAGGCGTGCCCTAGCCTGAAGGCTAGGGGAGCCCTAGCCTTAGCCTAGGGGAGCCGAAAGCCTAGGCGTGCCCTAGCCTGAAGGCTAGGGGAGCCCTAGCCTTAGCCTAGGGGAGCCGAAAGCCTAGGCGTGCCCTAGCCTGAAGGCTAGGGGAGCCCTAGCCTTAGCCTAGGGGAGCCGAAAGCCTAGGCGTGCCCTAGCCTGAAGGCTAGGGGAGCCCTAGCCTTAGCCTAGGGGAGCCGAAAGCCTAGGCGTGCCCTAGCCTGAAGGCTAGGGGAGCCCTAGCCTTAGCCTAGGGGAGCCGAAAGCCTAGGCGTGCCCTAGCCTGAAGGCTAGGGGAGCCCTAGCCTTAGCCTAGGGGAGCCGAAAGCCTAGGCGTGCCCTAGCCTGAAGGCTAGGGGAGCCCTAGCCTTAGCCTAGGGGAGCCGAAAGCCTAGGCGTGCCCTAGCCTGAAGGCTAGGGGAGCCCTAGCCTTAGCCTAGGGGAGCCGAAAGCCTAGGCGTGCCCTAGCCTGAAGGCTAGGGGAGCCCTAGCCTTAGCCTAGGGGAGCCGAAAGCCTAGGCGTGCCCTAGCCTGAAGGCTAGGGGAGCCCTAGCCTTAGCCTAGGGGAGCCGAAAGCCTAGGCGTGCCCTAGCCTGAAGGCTAGGGGAGCCCTAGCCTTAGCCTAGGGGAGCCGAAAGCCTAGGCGTGCCCTAGCCTGAAGGCTAGGGGAGCCCTAGCCTTAGCCTAGGGGAGCCGAAAGCCTAGGCGTGCCCTAGCCTGAAGGCTAGGGGAGCCCTAGCCTTAGCCTAGGGGAGCCGAAAGCCTAGGCGTGCCCTAGCCTGAAGGCTAGGGGAGCCCTAGCCTTAGCCTAGGGGAGCCGAAAGCCTAGGCGTGCCCTAGCCTGAAGGCTAGGGGAGCCCTAGCCTTAGCCTAGGGGAGCCGAAAGCCTAGGCGTGCCCTAGCCTGAAGGCTAGGGGAGCCCTAGCCTTAGCCTAGGGGAGCCGAAAGCCTAGGCGTGCCCTAGCCTGAAGGCTAGGGGAGCCCTAGCCTTAGCCTAGGGGAGCCGAAAGCCTAGGGGTGCCCTAGCCTGAAGGCTAGGGGAGCCCTAGCCTTAGCCTAGGGGAGCCCTAGCCGAAAGCCTAGGGGTGCCCTAGCCTGAAGGCTAGGGGAGCCCTAGCCTTAGCCTAGGGGAGCCCTAGCCGAAAGCCTAGGGGTGCCCTAGCCTGAAGGCTAGGGGAGCCCTAGCCTTAGCCTAGGGGAGCCCTAGCCGAAAGCCTAGGGGTGCCCTAGCCTGAAGGCTAGGGGAGCCCTAGCCTTAGCCTAGGGGAGCCCTAGCCGAAAGCCTAGGGGTGCCCTAGCCTGAAGGCTAGGGGAGCCCTAGCCTTAGCCTAGGGGAGCCCTAGCCGAAAGCCTAGGGGTGCCCTAGCCTGAAGGCTAGGGGAGCCCTAGCCTTAGCCTAGGGGAGCCCTAGCCGAAAGCCTAGGGGTGCCCTAGCCTGAAGGCTAGGGGAGCCCTAGCCTTAGCCTAGGGGAGCCCTAGCCGAAAGCCTAGGGGTGCCCTAGCCTGAAGGCTAGGGGAGCCCTAGCCTTAGCCTAGGGGAGCCCGAAAGCCTAGGCGTGCCCTAGCCTGAAGGCTAGGGGAGCCCTAGCCTTAGCCTAGGGGAGCCCCGAAAGCCTAGGCGTGCCCTAGCCTGAAGGCTAGGGGAGCCCTAGCCTTAGCCTAGGGGAGCCGAAAGCCTAGGCGTGCCCTAGCCTGAAGGCTAGGGGAGCCCTAGCCTTAGCCTAGGGGAGCCGAAAGCCTAGGCGTGCCCTAGCCTGAAGGCTAGGGGAGCCCTAGCCTTAGCCTTGGGGAGCCGAAAGCCTAGGCGTGCCCTAGCCTGAAGGCTAGGGGAGCCCTAGCCTTAGCCTTGGGGAGCCGAAAGCCTAGGCGTGCCCTAGCCTGAAGGCTAGGGGAGCCCTAGCCTTAGCCTTGGGGAGCCGAAAGCCTAGGCGTGCCCTAGCCTGAAGGCTAGGGGAGCCCTAGCCTTAGCCTTGGGGAGCCGAAAGCCTAGGCGTGCCCTAGCCTGAAGGCTAGGGGAGCCCTAGCCTTAGCCTTGGGGAGCCGAAAGCCTAGGCGTGCCCTAGCCTGAAGGCTAGGGGAGCCCTAGCCTTAGCCTTGGGGAGCCGAAAGCCTAGGCGTGCCCTAGCCTGAAGGCTAGGGGAGCCCTAGCCTTAGCCTTGGGGAGCCGAAAGCCTAGGCGTGCCCTAGCCTGAAGGCTAGGGGAGCCCTAGCCTTAGCCTTGGGGAGCCGAAAGCCTAGGCGTGCCCTAGCCTGAAGGCTAGGGGAGCCCTAGCCTTAGCCTTGGGGAGCCGAAAGCCTAGGCGTGCCCTAGCCTGAAGGCTAGGGGAGCCCTAGCCTTAGCCTTGGGGAGCCGAAAGCCTAGGCGTGCCCTAGCCTGAAGGCTAGGGGAGCCCTAGCCTTAGCCTTGGGGAGCCGAAAGCCTAGGCGTGCCCTAGCCTGAAGGCTAGGGGAGCCCTAGCCTTAGCCTTGGGGAGCCGAAAGCCTAGGCGTGCCCTAGCCTGAAGGCTAGGGGAGCCCTAGCCTTAGCCTTGGGGAGCCGAAAGCCTAGGCGTGCCCTAGCCTGAAGGCTAGGGGAGCCCTAGCCTTAGCCTTGGGGAGCCGAAAGCCTAGGCGTGCCCTAGCCTGAAGGCTAGGGGAGCCCTAGCCTTAGCCTTGGGGAGCCGAAAGCCTAGGCGTGCCCTAGCCTGAAGGCTAGGGGAGCCCTAGCCTTAGCCTTGGGGAGCCGAAAGCCTAGGCGTGCCCTAGCCTGAAGGCTAGGGGAGCCCTAGCCTTAGCCTTGGGGAGCCGAAAGCCTAGGCGTGCCCTAGCCTGAAGGCTAGGGGAGCCCTAGCCTTAGCCTTGGGGAGCCGAAAGCCTAGGCGTGCCCTAGCCTGAAGGCTAGGGGAGCCCTAGCCTTAGCCTTGGGGAGCCGAAAGCCTAGGCGTGCCCTAGCCTGAAGGCTAGGGGAGCCCTAGCCTTAGCCTTGGGGAGCCGAAAGCCTAGGCGTGCCCTAGCCTGAAGGCTAGGGGAGCCCTAGCCTTAGCCTAGGGGAGCCGAAAGCCTAGGCGTGCCCTAGCCTGAAGGCTAGGGGAGCCCTAGCCTTAGCCTAGGGGAGCCGAAAGCCTAGGCGTGCCCTAGCCTGAAGGCTAGGGGAGCCCTAGCCTTAGCCTAGGGGAGCCGAAAGCCTAGGCGTGCCCTAGCCTGAAGGCTAGGGGAGCCCTAGCCTTAGCCTAGGGGAGCCGAAAGCCTAGGCGTGCCCTAGCCTGAAGGCTAGGGGAGCCCTAGCCTTAGCCTAGGGGAGCCGAAAGCCTAGGCGTGCCCTAGCCTGAAGGCTAGGGGAGCCCTAGCCTTAGCCTAGGGGAGCCGAAAGCCTAGGCGTGCCCTAGCCTGAAGGCTAGGGGAGCCCTAGCCTTAGCCTAGGGGAGCCGAAAGCCTAGGCGTGCCCTAGCCTGAAGGCTAGGGGAGCCCTAGCCTTAGCCTAGGGGAGCCGAAAGCCTAGGCGTGCCCTAGCCTGAAGGCTAGGGGAGCCCTAGCCTTAGCCTAGGGGAGCCGAAAGCCTAGGCGTGCCCTAGCCTGAAGGCTAGGGGAGCCCTAGCCTTAGCCTAGGGGAGCCGAAAGCCTAGGCGTGCCCTAGCCTGAAGGCTAGGGGAGCCCTAGCCTTAGCCTAGGGGAGCCGAAAGCCTAGGCGTGCCCTAGCCTGAAGGCTAGGGGAGCCCTAGCCTTAGCCTAGGGGAGCCGAAAGCCTAGGCGTGCCCTAGCCTGAAGGCTAGGGGAGCCCTAGCCTTAGCCTAGGGGAGCCGAAAGCCTAGGCGTGCCCTAGCCTGAAGGCTAGGGGAGCCCTAGCCTTAGCCTAGGGGAGCCGAAAGCCTAGGCGTGCCCTAGCCTGAAGGCTAGGGGAGCCCTAGCCTTAGCCTAGGGGAGCCGAAAGCCTAGGCGTGCCCTAGCCTGAAGGCTAGGGGAGCCCTAGCCTTAGCCTAGGGGAGCCGAAAGCCTAGGCGTGCCCTAGCCTGAAGGCTAGGGGAGCCCTAGCCTTAGCCTAGGGGAGCCGAAAGCCTAGGCGTGCCCTAGCCTGAAGGCTAGGGGAGCCCTAGCCTTAGCCTAGGGGAGCCGAAAGCCTAGGCGTGCCCTAGCCTGAAGGCTAGGGGAGCCCTAGCCTTAGCCTAGGGGAGCCGAAAGCCTAGGCGTGCCCTAGCCTGAAGGCTAGGGGAGCCCTAGCCTTAGCCTAGGGGAGCCGAAAGCCTAGGCGTGCCCTAGCCTGAAGGCTAGGGGAGCCCTAGCCTTAGCCTAGGGGAGCCGAAAGCCTAGGCGTGCCCTAGCCTGAAGGCTAGGGGAGCCCTAGCCTTAGCCTAGGGGAGCCGAAAGCCTAGGCGTGCCCTAGCCTGAAGGCTAGGGGAGCCCTAGCCTTAGCCTAGGGGAGCCGAAAGCCTAGGCGTGCCCTAGCCTGAAGGCTAGGGGAGCCCTAGCCTTAGCCTAGGGGAGCCGAAAGCCTAGGCGTGCCCTAGCCTGAAGGCTAGGGGAGCCCTAGCCTTAGCCTAGGGGAGCCGAAAGCCTAGGCGTGCCCTAGCCTGAAGGCTAGGGGAGCCCTAGCCTTAGCCTAGGGGAGCCGAAAGCCTAGGCGTGCCCTAGCCTGAAGGCTAGGGGAGCCCTAGCCTTAGCCTAGGGGAGCCGAAAGCCTAGGCGTGCCCTAGCCTGAAGGCTAGGGGAGCCCTAGCCTTAGCCTAGGGGAGCCGAAAGCCTAGGCGTGCCCTAGCCTGAAGGCTAGGGGAGCCCTAGCCTTAGCCTAGGGGAGCCGAAAGCCTAGGCGTGCCCTAGCCTGAAGGCTAGGGGAGCCCTAGCCTTAGCCTAGGGGAGCCGAAAGCCTAGGCGTGCCCTAGCCTGAAGGCTAGGGGAGCCCTAGCCTTAGCCTAGGGGAGCCGAAAGCCTAGGCGTGCCCTAGCCTGAAGGCTAGGGGAGCCCTAGCCTTAGCCTAGGGGAGCCGAAAGCCTAGGCGTGCCCTAGCCTGAAGGCTAGGGGAGCCCTAGCCTTAGCCTAGGGGAGCCGAAAGCCTAGGCGTGCCCTAGCCTGAAGGCTAGGGGAGCCCTAGCCTTAGCCTAGGGGAGCCGAAAGCCTAGGCGTGCCCTAGCCTGAAGGCTAGGGGAGCCCTAGCCTTAGCCTAGGGGAGCCGAAAGCCTAGGCGTGCCCTAGCCTGAAGGCTAGGGGAGCCCTAGCCTTAGCCTAGGGGAGCCGAAAGCCTAGGCGTGCCCTAGCCTGAAGGCTAGGGAGCCTAGCCTTAGCCTAGGGGAGCCGAAAGCCTAGGCGTGCCCTAGCCTGAAGGCTAGGGAGCCTAGCCTTAGCCTAGGGGAGCCGAAAGCCTAGGCGTGCCCTAGCCTGAAGGCTAGGGGAGCCCTAGCCTTAGCCTAGGGGAGCCGAAAGCCTAGGCGTGCCCTAGCCTGAAGGCTAGGGGAGCCCTAGCCTTAGCCTAGGGGAGGCCGAAAGCCTAGGCGTGCCCTAGCCTGAAGGCTAGGGGAGCCCTAGCCTTAGCCTAGGGGAGCCGAAAGCCTAGGCGTGCCCTAGCCTGAAGGCTAGGGGAGCCCTAGCCTTAGCCTAGGGGAGCCGAAAGCCTAGGCGTGCCCTAGCCTGAAGGCTAGGGGAGCCCTAGCCTTAGCCTAGGGGAGCCGAAAGCCTAGGCGTGCCCTAGCCTGAAGGCTAGGGGAGCCCTAGCCTTAGCCTAGGGGAGCCGAAAGCCTAGGCGTGCCCTAGCCTGAAGGCTAGGGGAGCCCTAGCCTTAGCCTAGGGGAGCCGAAAGCCTAGGCGTGCCCTAGCCTGAAGGCTAGGGGAGCCCTAGCCTTAGCCTAGGGGAGCCGAAAGCCTAGGCGTGCCCTAGCCTGAAGGCTAGGGGAGCCCTAGCCTTAGCCTAGGGGAGCCGAAAGCCTAGGCGTGCCCTAGCCTGAAGGCTAGGGGAGCCCTAGCCTTAGCCTAGGGGAGCCGAAAGCCTAGGCGTGCCCTAGCCTGAAGGCTAGGGGAGCCCTAGCCTTAGCCTAGGGGAGCCGAAAGCCTAGGCGTGCCCTAGCCTGAAGGCTAGGGGAGCCCTAGCCTTAGCCTAGGGGAGCCGAAAGCCTAGGCGTGCCCTAGCCTGAAGGCTAGGGGAGCCCTAGCCTTAGCCTAGGGGAGCCGAAAGCCTAGGCGTGCCCTAGCCTGAAGGCTAGGGGAGCCCTAGCCTTAGCCTAGGGGAGCCGAAAGCTAGGCGTGCCCTAGCCTGAAGGCTAGGGGAGCCCTAGCCTTAGCCTAGGGGAGCCGAAAGCCTAGGCGTGCCCTAGCCTGAAGGCTAGGGGAGCCCTAGCCTTAGCCTAGGGAGCCGAAAGCCTAGGCGTGCCCTAGCCTGAAGGCTAGGGGAGCCCTAGCCTTAGCCTAGGGGAGCCGAAAGCCTAGGGGTGCCCTAGCCTGAAGGCTAGGGGAGCCCTAGCCTTAGCCTAGGGGAGCCGAAAGCCTAGGGGTGCCCTAGCCTGAAGGCTAGGGGAGCCCTAGCCTTAGCCTAGGGGAGCCGAAAGCCTAGGGGTGCCCTAGCCTGAAGGCTAGGGGAGCCCTAGCCTTAGCCTAGGGGAGCCGAAAGCCTAGGGTGCCCTAGCCTGAAGGCTAGGGGAGCCCTAGCCTTAGCCTAGGGGAGCCGAAAGCCTAGGGGTGCCCTAGCCTGAAGGCTAGGGAGCCCTAGCCTTAGCCTAGGGGAGCCGAAGCCTAGGGGTGCCCTAGCCTGAAGGCTAGGGGAGCCCTAGCCTTAGCCTAGGGGAGCCGAAAGCCTAGGGGTGCCCTAGCCTGAAGGCTAGGGGAGCCTAGCCTTAGCCTAGGGGAGCCGAAAGCCTAGGGGTGCCCTAGCCTGAAGGCTAGGGAGCCCTAGCCTTAGCCTAGGGGAGCCGAAAGCCTAGGGGTGCCCTAGCCTGAAGGCTAGGGGAGCCCTAGCCTTAGCCTAGGGAGCCGAAAGCCTAGGGGTGCCCTAGCCTGAAGGCTAGGGAGCCCTAGCCTTAGCCTAGGGGAGCCGAAAGCCTAGGGGTGCCCTAGCCTGAAGGCTAGGGGAGCCCTAGCCTTAGCCTAGGGGAGCCGAAAGCCTAGGGGTGCCCTAGCCTGAAGGCTAGGGAGCCCTAGCCTTAGCCTAGGGGAGCCGAAAGCCTAGGGGTGCCCTAGCCTGAAGGCTAGGGGAGCCCTAGCCTTAGCCTAGGGGAGCCGAAAGCCTAGGGGTGCCCTAGCCTGAAGGCTAGGGGAGCCCTAGCCTTAGCCTAGGGGAGCCGAAAGCCTAGGGGTGCCCTAGCCTGAAGGCTAGGGGAGCCCTAGCCTTAGCCTAGGGGAGCCGAAAGCCTAGGGGTGCCCTAGCCTGAAGGCTAGGGGAGCCCTAGCCTTAGCCTAGGGGAGCCGAAAGCCTAGGGGTGCCCTAGCCTGAAGGCTAGGGGAGCCCTAGCCTTAGCCTAGGGGAGCCGAAAGCCTAGGGGTGCCCTAGCCTGAAGGCTAGGGGAGCCCTAGCCTTAGCCTAGGGGAGCCGAAAGCCTAGGGGTGCCCTAGCCTGAAGGCTAGGGGAGCCCTAGCCTTAGCCTAGGGGAGCCGAAAGCCTAGGGGTGCCCTAGCCTGAAGGCTAGGGGAGCCCTAGCCTTAGCCTAGGGGAGCCGAAAGCCTAGGGGTGCCCTAGCCTGAAGGCTAGGGGAGCCCTAGCCTTAGCCTAGGGGAGCCGAAAGCCTAGGGGTGCCCTAGCCTGAAGGCTAGGGGAGCCCTAGCCTTAGCCTAGGGGAGCCGAAAGCCTAGGGGTGCCCTAGCCTGAAGGCTAGGGGAGCCCTAGCCTTAGCCTAGGGGAGCCGAAAGCCTAGGGGTGCCCTAGCCTGAAGGCTAGGGGAGCCCTAGCCTTAGCCTAGGGGAGCCGAAAGCCTAGGGGTGCCCTAGCCTGAAGGCTAGGGGAGCCCTAGCCTTAGCCTAGGGGAGCCGAAAGCCTAGGGGTGCCCTAGCCTGAAGGCAGGGGAGCCCTAGCCTTAGCCTAGGGAGCCGAAAGCCTAGGGGTGCCCTAGCCTGAAGGCTAGGGGAGCCCTAGCCTTAGCCTAGGGGAGCCGAAAGCCTAGGGGTGCCCTAGCCTGAAGGCTAGGGGAGCCCTAGCCTTAGCCTAGGGGAGCCGAAAGCCTAGGGGTGCCCTAGCCTGAAGGCTAGGGGAGCCCTAGCCTTAGCCTAGGGGAGCCGAAAGCCTAGGGGTGCCCTAGCCTGAAGGCTAGGGGAGCCCTAGCCTTAGCCTAGGGGAGCCGAAAGCCTAGGGGTGCCCTAGCCTGAAGGCTAGGGGAGCCCTAGCCTTAGCCTAGGGGAGCCGAAAGCCTAGGGGTGCCCTAGCCTGAAGGCTAGGGGAGCCCTAGCCTTAGCCTAGGGGAGCCGAAAGCCTAGGGGTGCCCTAGCCTGAAGGCTAGGGGAGCCCTAGCCTTAGCCTAGGGGAGCCGAAAGCCTAGGGGTGCCCTAGCCTGAAGGCTAGGGGAGCCCTAGCCTTAGCCTAGGGGAGCCTAGCCTAAAGCCTAGGGGTGCCCTAGCCTGAAGGCTAGGGGAGCCCTAGCCTAAAGCCTAGGGGTGCCCTAGCCTGAAGGCTAGGGGAGCCCTAGCCTTAGCCTAGGGGAGCCTAAAGCCTAGGGGTGCCCTAGCCTGAAGGCTAGGGGAGCCCTAGCCTTAGCCTAGGGGAGCCCTAGCCTAAAGCCTAGGGGTGCCCTAGCCTGAAGGCTAGGGGAGCCCTAGCCTTAGCCTAGGGGAGCCTAAAGCCTAGGGGTGCCCTAGCCTGAAGGCTAGGGGAGCCCTAGCCTTAGCCTAGGGGAGCCCTAGCCTAAAGCCTAGGGGTGCCCTAGCCTGAAGGCTAGGGGAGCCCTAGTCTTAGCCTAGGGGAGCCTAAAGCCTAGGGGTGCCCTAGCCTGAAGGCTAGGGGAGCCCTAGCCTTAGCCTAGGGGAGCCCTAGCCTAAAGCCTAGGGGTGCCCTAGCCTGAAGGCTAGGGGAGCCCTAGCCTTAGCCTAGGGGAGCCTAAAGCCTAGGGGTGCCCTAGCCTGAAGGCTAGGGGAGCCCTAGCCTTAGCCTAGGGGAGCCCTAGCCTAAAGCCTAGGGGTGCCCTAGCCTGAAGGCTAGGGGAGCCCTAGCCTTAGCCTAGGGGAGCCTAAGCCTAGGGGTGCCCTAGCCTGAAGGCTAGGGGAGCCCTAGCCTTAGCCTAGGGGAGCCCTAGCCTAAAGCCTAGGGGTGCCCTAGCCTGAAGGCTAGGGGAGCCCTAGCCTTAGCCTAGGGGAGCCTAAAGCCTAGGGGTGCCCTAGCCTGAAGGCTAGGGGAGCCCTAGCCTTAGCCTAGGGGAGCCCTAGCCTAAAGCCTAGGGGTGCCCTAGCCTGAAGGCTAGGGGAGCCCTAGCCTTAGCCTAGGGGAGCCTAAAGCCTAGGGGTGCCCTAGCCTGAAGGCTAGGGGAGCCCTAGCCTTAGCCTAGGGGAGCCCTAGCCTAAAGCCTAGGGGTGCCCTAGCCTGAAGGCTAGGGGAGCCCTAGCCTTAGCCTAGGGGAGCCTAAAGCCTAGGGGTGCCCTAGCCTGAAGGCTAGGGGAGCCCTAGCCTTAGCCTAGGGGAGCCCTAGCCTAAAGCCTAGGGGTGCCCTAGCCTGAAGGCTAGGGGAGCCCTAGCCTTAGCCTAGGGGAGCCTAAAGCCTAGGGGTGCCCTAGCCTGAAGGCTAGGGGAGCCCTAGCCTTAGCCTAGGGGAGCCCTAGCCTAAAGCCTAGGGGTGCCCTAGCCTGAAGGCTAGGGGAGCCCTAGCCTTAGCCTAGGGGAGCCTAAAGCCTAGGGGTGCCCTAGCCTGAAGGCTAGGGGAGCCCTAGCCTTAGCCTAGGGGAGCCCTAGCCTAAAGCCTAGGGTGCCCTAGCCTGAAGGCTAGAGGAGCCCTAGCCTTAGCCTAGGGGAGCCTAAAGCCTAGGGGTGCCCTAGCCTGAAGGCTAGGGGAGCCCTAGCCTTAGCCTAGGGGAGCCCTAGCCTAAAGCCTAGGGGTGCCCTAGCCTGGAGGCTAGGGGAGCCCTAGCCTTAGCCTAGGGGAGCCTAAAGCCTAGGGGTGCCCTAGCCTGAAGGCTAGGGGAGCCCTAGCCTTAGCCTAGGGGAGCCCTAGCCTAAAGCCTAGGGGTGCCCTAGCCTGAAGCTAGGGGAGCCCTAGCCTTAGCCTAGGGGAGCCTAAAGCCTAGGGGTGCCCTAGCCTGAAGGCTAGGGGAGCCCTAGCCTTAGCCTAGGGGAGCCCTAGCCTAAAGCCTAGGGGTGCCCTAGCCTGAAGGCTAGGGGAGCCCTAGCCTTAGCCTAGGGGAGCCTAAAGCCTAGGGGTGCCCTAGCCTGAAGGCTAGGGGAGCCCTAGCCTTAGCCTAGGGAGCCCTAGCCTAAAGCCTAGGGGTGCCCTAGCCTGAAGGCTAGGGGAGCCCTAGCCTTAGCCTAGGGGAGCCTAAAGCCTAGGGGTGCCCTAGCCTGAAGGCTAGGGAGCCCTAGCCTTAGCCTAGGGGAGCCCTAGCCTAAAGCCTAGGGGTGCCCTAGCCTGAAGGCTAGGGGAGCCCTAGCCTTAGCCTAGGGGAGCCGAAAGCCTAGGGGTGCCCTAGCCTGAAGGCTAGGGGAGCCCTAGCCTTAGCCTAGGAGAGCCGAAAGCCTAGGGGTGCCCTAGCCTGAAGGCTAGGGGAGCCCTAGCCTTAGCCTAGGGGAGCCGAAAGCCTAGGGGTGCCCTAGCCTGAAGGCTAGGGGAGCCCTAGCCTTAGCCTAGGGGAGCCGAAAGCCTAGGGGTGTCCTAGCCTGAAGGCTAGGGGAGCCCTAGCCTTAGCCTAGGGAGCCCTAGCCTAAAGCCTAGGGGTGCCCTAGCCTGAAGGCTAGGGGAGCCCTAGCCTAAAGCCTAGGGGTGCCCTACCTGAAGGCTAGGGGAGCCCTAGCCTTAGCCTAGGGGAGCCTAAAGCCTAGGGGTGCCCTAGCCTGAAGGCTAGGGGAGCCCTAGCCTTAGCCTAGGGGAGCCCTAGCCTAAAGCCTAGGGGTGCCCTACCTGAAGGCTAGGGGAGCCCTAGCCTTAGCCTAGGGGAGCCTA